>NW_007727609.1:175310-205170 GCF_000696425.1 Galeopterus variegatus | reverse complement strand
GGGATCCGAACCCTCGGGCGGGAGTGCCGCAGCGCTTCCCAAGCGGCGCACTGTAGCAGTGCGCCACCGGGCCGGCCCTCACTAACTATTCTTTACTACCATCTCTTCCCAAGGCTTTGAGTGTCTGTGCCCTCTTGCCCGGCTGCCTGTCTATTCTAGCTTCTCTAGAACCAGCTTCTATTCTAGATGGCTGGGCTCATGGGACTGATGTTTGGAGCCTGGAGATGGAGATGTGAGGGACATCTGCAGGAAGGTCTTCAGTGTGAATCTGTCTCTGACCTTGGCCTGCAGATCAAAGATTTCCCTTGATAGGAATGAAGCGTTGCATTCTGAGCACTGTACAAAGTAAACTATGGATGTTAATAGATTACAGAAAGACAATGAATGAAAAACACTGAACCAACCCCTGAAAGAACAGTAATCACTGAAGGCAATTTAGAGTTAGCTTCTTGAGTCAGAAGTAAGCTAATAAAAGGTGGTGTGGGGTAGTGAACAGAGGGGAGGGCAGTGGATGTTTTTTGAGTGCCTACTGCTTTGTACGTGTTACCTTATTTAATTGTTACCCTCTGAAGTGGTATCATTAGCCTCATTTCAAATGAGGAAGTTGAGGCTCAGAGCGGTTAAGTGATTTTTCTCACAATCGCCGATTCGAGCGAGTATGTGGTTGTATTAAAGCACGATTCCATCTGACTTTTAAAGCCTCCTCTTTCTGTTCTACCATCCAACATGCCAAATTGGGCTGGGAGTCACTCCCTGGCTTTGCCAAGCCATTTCATCATCCTGGCCTCAGCTCTCTCATCTGCAAAATGAGGTATTTGTCACCATGACTACTATGGTCCTTTCCTAGTCTCACCTGGCTTGATTCTATTATGGGTGGAAACATAAGGGGAAGGGGTGGCCCTGTATGAGGGACATGCAGAAAATTGGAAGAGGAGAGGAGAGGCAGGTGAGTGTCACCATTCGTATATGTCAGATCCAGTTATCTGGAATTGGATCCTTTGGAGATTATTCCTTGATATGAAGGAAGAGTCTAAAAATCTCTTCTCCTAAGCTGGGAACTCGCCCATCCCCCTGTGACTCTGAGCACCACTTAAGCACCTGGACTTGAACTGCTGGAGGGGGTGGGCTGGGCGAGACGGTGGACAGTGCTCGACAGGTCCCTCGCCCTGTGCCTGCGCGTCTGGAGCTGCAGCTAGAGGGCTGTCTGATGTTACCGAGGAGAGGCAGGGTGTGGAGCGAGGGAACGCGAGGGCGGGTAAGCCATCAGACCCAGGAGCTGGGGGTGTGAGTGTGTGTGGATAGGGCTCGGCCAACCTGCAGTTTCAGATTTCAGACCCAGCTTTATTGGGAGATTTTCCCTTGGTTTTTGGTCAGCACTGTAGCAGGGAGAGAGCTGACATTGGAGCCTTCCTGGAAGGCTGGGGAAATTCTGGATTCCCCGGGCTCTCTCCCTGCCTCCTTCCTTCTCATGGGAGCCGCATCCGCCACCCTCGGTGATTTTCTCGGATCAGGCGTATTGCTTCATTCCTTCCCGGTCAGCAGTCTGTGTGTCCCAGTTGGACCCCAACTTCCAGCATAGAAGGTAAAATCGGGGTCCTGGGGATCTCAGATAGGAAGAACTGGAGCTACCCAAACTTTTAGTGAAGAGGGCCAGGGAGAAAGACGCACATGGTGGGCAAAGAGGAGTACTTTATAATAAGAGAGGTGTGGTGAGAGAGACAGAGACAGTGTGTGTGTGTGTGTGTGAGTGTGTGTGTGTGAGTGTGTGTATGAGTGTGTGTGTGTGAGTGTGTCTGTGTGTGAGTGAGTGTGTGTGAGTGTGTGAGTGTGTGTGTGAGTGTGTGTGTGTGAGTGTGTCTGTGTGTGAGTGAGTGTGTGTGAGTGTGTGTGAGTGTGAGTGTGTGTCTGTGTGTGAGAGAGAGTGTGTGTGTGTGAGTGTGTGTGTGTGTGTTGGGGGCACTTCCGTTAATAGTTGGGAAGCAAATCTTCTCTGACCTCCCTTTCCTTTAATTTGTCTCCTCCTTTTCTCCGAACAAATGAGAACATCTCATGAATGTCTATCTTCCTTGGGGTCTGTCATCAAAAAGTGAGAGAAAATTTCTAATTTCTAGAATGTGAATATTTCCTCACTTGGGGGTAGGGGGTTACAGAGAGAACGTAGAGACGTGGGTCTGTACTGGAGACCCATGTACATGTCTGGAGGACTAACGCCCCTAGAGTGAGTCCTGGTTTTCACAGACGCTTGGAACACTTCTGATAAAAGTCTTGTAGCTGTCCATGCGGTGGAAGGTGAAACCAGTATGGATTCCAGCACGGTCTTAATGTGGCATTAGCTTGAACTAGTCTAGATGATCAAAGCTATGAGAGACAAGCACCAGGAGCACTTTCTTCTCGGCACCTCAGAATTGGGCAGGATGGAGGCCAATGCCCAGGGAGTGGGCTGGCACTCCACCTGAAGGCAAAAATTTGGATAGGGAGGTGATTGGTGGGTGGTGGGTAAGGCTGGCTGAAGGCGGCTCTGTCTTCCCAGGTTTTGTGTGGTGTTTCTGAGTTGCAAGGAGCAGAGCAATCAGAGAACTACCTAGTGCAGGGGCTGGTAGGTGGGCAGCCTGGCCTTGCTTCCAAGATCTATTTGAGCAGTCACTGGCCCTGTGGGCAGCGCATGCTGTGAAGCAGGATCTGGCAGGAGTGATGGGTGGGCCAGGACCCACGGGACTCAGCAAGAGGCTCCAGGTGGTTTTGAAAAGCAGATTTGGGATGGCAAGCTCTGCATTGGAAGAGGAGTGTGGTGGAAAGAGCTAGAGGCAGAACATGGGGTGGATGGAAAAGAGAGGGGACTGGGGAGTTCTAAACTCTGATACATTCCAAAGCTGCAGCCAGCCGAGGGATCTCAACTCTCGAAACAGTTGTAATCCAGAATAGGTGAGAAAACCAGCGTTTGCCTCCCGACTTCTGAATGTAATGAGAGAGATATATGAGAGGTGATGTGGGCTGGGCAAAGTGCAGTAAAAACACATTCTTCAGCATGAGAAATCATATAGTGCAGTTGGATTTGGGAGGCAATCACACAGCTATTTGTTAAGCAATGTAATTAATAGGTTGTACAGTCTGGTTATTTTTTAAACTAAAGGAATTAAAAAATTTTTTTATTTATATCTCCAGCTACTTCCCAAGTAGAATTTCCAGCATCTTTGTATATTTGGTAGATTGTGCTATGCATAATTTTGGCCAACAGATAATAATAACCCTTCCTTTTGTTCAGCCATGTCATGCTTTCCAGCTCAGCCCGAGCACACTTTCCTACTCACGCTCCCATTCTAGCCCAACTCAGCAGGTGTTTACCAGTCCCTGCTCTCTGCTAGGCACTGTGCTAGATATTGAATATACAGAGATGGAAAGGAGCTGCTTCTGCTCTCAGGGATCTCATGGTCTAACTGCAGTCTTGCAAGGAAGACGTGAGAATGTTATTCCTGCAACACAGATGAGGACACTGGAGCCAAAAGATTCTGCTCTGGTTGGTCGGCAGAAGGGTCAGGATTAGAATCAAGATCCAGCTCCTAACCCAGGGCACCACAGTACTCTATGTTATTCCTTCTGCCTATTCATCTGCATTACTTTCTCCATTAGAGGAATGAGAAAGAAGCAAAGATTTGTGGAAGGCAAAGTGGAAAAACTGCTCCCTGGGATGGAGTCTGTCCTCCTAATTGTGCCATTGAAATGGCATCAGTGGGCCCATGTCTGTTACGTTGCTGATGCAATGCTCTCTACCTCTCACCTGAGGCCTACTTTATCTCTCAGATAATTCTTGACTTGGGGCAGATTGTCTTCCTCTCACTTCTCCCTGAGTTGTTTGAACAGGCGAAGGGACGGTGAAATTCAGAGGCTCACAGAAACTTAGGGGGTTCAGTG
Organism: Galeopterus variegatus; assembly: GCF_000696425.1. Lineage (NCBI taxonomy): Eukaryota > Metazoa > Chordata > Mammalia > Dermoptera > Cynocephalidae > Galeopterus > Galeopterus variegatus. The sequence goes on along the minus strand of NW_007727609.1, from coordinate 201,261 downwards.
TGGATGCTCACTGAACACTTGATTTATAGAATAACCAGCATTTGTCCCGTGCTTTGCAACTGGCAGAATGCCTTTACATAAGCGAAGAATAGCATAGCCTTGCTGTGTCCCCTCCCTCCCACATTTGTCCAGCTCAGGTTTCCTGGGAGTGTCTAAATCCCAAAGCTTAGGGTCTTCCTCGTAATTCTTAGGCTTAAGCTAAAAGGGACACAGAGAGGTCTTCTGCCCCAGTGATTCCCAAATTTTGGTCTGTGACAGAGTTTTTACCAGTTTGAAGTGAAATGAGAAAAACTGGGAAAACATACTGAATTTTTTCAGAAAGCAAAATGCATTCAGTTTAAAGGACTTCTTTTGCGATCAGGAGATGTGCTGAAATATTTAACCTGAGGTTATGGCTTTTTTATTCTTTTCATACGCTGATGGTGAGAATGGGTGGTAGTTGGGCCTTTAAAAAGTCCTTATTTGGCAAAATAAAAAGTTGGCAACCTTGTATTGGTTCCTCAAATTTCACTTTTTGAAAATTTACTGCGTCCATGAAATTCAAAAATCTTGCCTCCAGGCAGCACCTTCTCCAGAGAGGTTAGACACTTTTCTCTGAAAAAGCCTCTTTGGGGCAGATTACTGAAAACTTGAGTTTGATCTTGTCACCATTACTTTTTCCCTGTGGGTCCTTAGAACATGGTAAAGTCACCTTGAGTACTGGCTTCGCATTCTTAGGTTGTGGGAGGCTCCTAACTCCAGGACAAGGCCAGCAGCAAAGCCGTGTGCTCTCTCACTTCCTCTGCCCTCCATCCTGAATGCAGGGACCGGAGGGCTTTGGGATTAGGCCTTGCCGGTTCCTGTTCCTGCAGTCATCTTTCAGAAATGATGGAAATCATCTTCTATCCTTGGAAAAGACTGACGGGATTTGTGGATTGGGTTTTGGGAGCATCAGGAGGTATATTTTACATTTGGGGTCTTGGTGTCTAATGTTAATCATTTGGAATTTTTTTTTTTTTTAAGGCTAGTCAAGTGAAGCAGTGGGAGTTGAGAGGGAACAAAGAAGTCCNTGCAGTACTTTCTCCATTAGAGGAATGAGAAAGAAGCAAAGATTTGTGGAAGGCAAAGTGGAAAAACTGCTCCCTGGGATGGAGTCTGTCCTCCTAATTGTGCCATTGAAATGGCATCAGTGGGCCCATGTCTGTTACGTTGCTGATGCAATGCTCTCTACCTCTCACCTGAGGCCTACTTTATCTCTCAGATAATTCTTGACTTGGGGCAGATTGTCTTCCTCTCACTTCTCCCTGAGTTGTTTGAACAGGCGAAGGGACGGTGAAATTCAGAGGCTCACAGAAACTTAGGGGGTTCAGTGTGGATGCTCACTGAACACTTGATTTATAGAATAACCAGCATTTGTCCCGTGCTTTGCAACTGGCAGAATGCCTTTACATAAGCGAAGAATAGCATAGCCTTGCTGTGTCCCCTCCCTCCCACATTTGTCCAGCTCAGGTTTCCTGGGAGTGTCTAAATCCCAAAGCTTAGGGTCTTCCTCGTAATTCTTAGGCTTAAGCTAAAAGGGACACAGAGAGGTCTTCTGCCCCAGTGATTCCCAAATTTTGGTCTGTGACAGAGTTTTTACCAGTTTGAAGTGAAATGAGAAAAACTGGGAAAACATACTGAATTTTTTCAGAAAGCAAAATGCATTCAGTTTAAAGGACTTCTTTTGCGATCAGGAGATGTGCTGAAATATTTAACCTGAGGTTATGGCTTTTTTATTCTTTTCATACGCTGATGGTGAGAATGGGTGGTAGTTGGGCCTTTAAAAAGTCCTTATTTGGCAAAATAAAAAGTTGGCAACCTTGTATTGGTTCCTCAAATTTCACTTTTTGAAAATTTACTGCGTCCATGAAATTCAAAAATCTTGCCTCCAGGCAGCACCTTCTCCAGAGAGGTTAGACACTTTTCTCTGAAAAAGCCTCTTTGGGGCAGATTACTGAAAACTTGAGTTTGATCTTGTCACCATTACTTTTTCCCTGTGGGTCCTTAGAACATGGTAAAGTCACCTTGAGTACTGGCTTCGCATTCTTAGGTTGTGGGAGGCTCCTAACTCCAGGACAAGGCCAGCAGCAAAGCCGTGTGCTCTCTCACTTCCTCTGCCCTCCATCCTGAATGCAGGGACCGGAGGGCTTTGGGATTAGGCCTTGCCTGTTCCTGTTCCTGCAGTCATCTTTCAGAAATGATGGAAATCATCTTCTATCCTTGGAAAAGACTGACGGGATTTGTGGATTGGGTTTTGGGGGCATCAGGAGGTATATTTTACATTTGGGGTCTTGGTGTCTAATGTTAATCATTTGGAATCACTTCCTCTGCCCTCCATCCTGAATGCAGGGACCGGAGGGCTTTGGGATTAGGCCTTGCCGGTTCCTGTTCCTGCAGTCATCTTTCAGAAATGATGGAAATCATCTTCTATCCTTGGAAAAGACTGACGGGATTTGTGGATTGGGTTTTGGGAGCATCAGGAGGTATATTTTACATTTGGGGTCTTGGTGTCTAATGTTAATCATTTGGAATTTTTTTTTTTTTTAAGGCTAGTCAAGTGAAGCAGTGGGAGTTGAGAGGGAACAAAGAAGTCCATAACTGCTTGTGATCAGTTAGTTGTAAACACCACTGCACCCAGACCATCTGAGAACACTCTTTTAACTAGGTGGTCAAGAGTCAGGGCCTTTTAAAAATCTTGATTTCACATTTTGAAGTGGTGGGTCTTCTTGAGCTCTCAAAAATATGTACTGGAGCTTTTCTAAATTTGGAGGCTCCTGAAGGCATTAGAGTGTCTTAGTCTTCCACCTTCAGAGAATTCAGGCCTGGAATTGCAGCAAATATGTGGGAATCCCCAGGCAGGTCCCCCGCTGCCAGAACCTGTGGCATGTGGTTGGTGCACACATGTGTGCAGACTTGCATGAGAGAAAGCTTTTAGGGAAAAATCAGTTTGGAACTACCCTGGAAATTGAGCTAGATGTTCTTTTTTGATGTTCATTCTAGGGCCCTTTTTCTGAAAGCAGATGCCCAGGAGCTTCTTATTTTCTGACTTTTCCACCATATTTTCATGATCTGAAACAAGTCCTCCTGGTCTAAGAAAGCAGTTGAGGTTCCTAGATTGGAAAGGTTGTGAAACTGGGGGGAGTGGGAAGCAGACCCTCAAGCTTTCTTGGGGCAGAGAGAAGTAGGGCAAACTACTAAAGGGAATATTAGGCTCTGATCTGGAAGACAAAGCAAAGCTGCATGAGACTGTCCTCTCCAGAAGGTTTCTGGATAGTGATCGGTCACTATAGCAGTACAGCCATTACGAACAGCCATGGAAAAAGCCTGAGCCTGTGCCTGATGACAGACACCATGGACTCGTTCAAACTAGCTGAGGGGGAAAGACAAAGTAAAAAAGGATCTAAGAAGTTCAACTTAAAGGCCTTTGCCACTTGAGGAGCTTCTGTACAGTCGACCCCTCCATGGTCTGTCTGATGGCCCCACCTAGGTTTGGGGTGACAGGCAGTAGTTCTCTTAGCCCGTCTCTGGCCACCTCCAAGGATGGCTTTCTCCAAGGAAGCTTTGATGAGGACTTTGTCCTAACTTTGGGTAGGCCTGGGACACAGAGTCAGGGAGCATAGCCAAATTCTTGGAGATTACAAGCTCTTCTGAGATGTTCAAGCCAGAAGGGCAGGAGGTGCTAATCATTTAGCATGGCTTCTTCTCAGTGAAAGGTCAACAGGGATGTGATGGATGTCCCCATCCTTGTCATGGGGAGGCTATGGAAAGCAATACCTGGACTCCAAGGTCAGCTTTATCTCTATCTTGCTTCATGGTCTTGGTCACCTCAATCCCTCTCTCTGGGCCTCAGATTCCTCATCTGTCACACGAGGAAATTGAATTTGATTGCCACCACTCTATTTCATTCTACATGCCTCAGTTCTTCCTTTGATAGACAGTGGGGCCTCTCTAAGAATTTTGAGAGTAGTAGACCTTACCCCTCCAAGAGAAGGAGAATCTGCTGCCTCTTTTAGAATTGCAGGCCTATTGTCCAACAATTGTACATCTGTCTGTTGGAAAAGTGGCACAAGGTGGTGGGATGAGGCTAGGTGTTCTCCAGACGGCAGACCCAGGGTCAGAACCAAGAAGTCCACTTGGATAACTCAGCCTCAGAGGGGGTCGACTTTGCAAAAATCATCAGTAAGTCCCTAAAATGTATGACTAGAGATCTGAGGAGAGAAATTGCCCAACATTGTTCACTGTCATTGACTGGAGCTGGTTTTTCATTTTAAAAGCCTCCTGGGGCATCAGAAGGAACATGCCAAACCTTCTCCACTGTGTGTCGGATGTGTTTATCTCTCGCCCCAGTGCATCCCATCTTCATCACCCCCCACACTCAGCATCTTTTCCTTCCTTCAGTCCAGCTCCCTAAGTTTCCCCGATGGCTCAGTCATTGATTCCACTGGCAATGCCTTTAGGGAGTGGGTGGCGCAAATGAAGCTGCGGGTTGGTGGGAGGGTAGAGAAAGGACTGCAGGCCCAATGAGATGGGGAGTTGGGAGGCATGTTTGGAATCTTCAGGCATGTCTGTACCTGAAATCCAACCAAATAACAACACATTGCCTCTGCCAGCTCTGTTCAGGGTAGAAAAGCCGTAGACTTTTATGGGTTGATGGGCTGGTCTTCAGATCCTCTCCTCTGCCCCATGCCAACTTGTGTTCCAGGGAATAAGCTCCAGGCTGCGGGAACCCAGAGACTCTCCATACTGGTGATAAGGCAAGTGCTTTAAATGACTGTCAGCATCTTTAGCTTAAATGACTCTGGTGGCTCTTTTGAAACCCCTGTCTTTGAGGACAAGAGAAGTGGCTTATATAACTCCACATTTGTTATCTGAAACCCTTAGGGGCCTGTGGATTTTAGAATGGTAAAATGGTACACACTGTGTATTACGTAAAATCTCCAGTAGGGTCTAGAGCAGTTCCATAATCAAAGATGTTAATATTTCTACAGTAAGACTTATCTAAAAAGTAACATGGTAGGATAAATAAAGGCTATAAAGAGTCTCATGCCAGTTCAGCTCATGTTTAGGTTCAAGTCAGGTTGGATTTTGCCACCAGTTGAGTTAGGGAAAATACTTTGTTTTCAGATGTTTGTAGATTTTGGAGTGATATGAAAGCATTGTGGTTCTGTATTGCCTCATATAATCTTACGAGGCGGGAATTGGTACTCCTATTTTATGGATGAGGAAGTTAGGGCCCAGAAAGGAGCAGTAACTTGCCTGATGTCATTCAGCTGATGAGTGGCTGAGCTGTGATTCCAATCCAGGTCTGTCTGTCCCCAGAGCCAGGCTTTTTCCTAAGAGATATGGGACACCCTACCACTTTAGGAATGAGGGAAGGAGTCTTGAGGGTGGGGGTGGGGAGCTCTGACTTTGGCATTTTCCCTGATTGGGGAGACACTTCCTGCACATCTGATAGGGATCACGTATTGGCGTGTTCTTATTTATATATTGACTTCTGGGATCCCAGTAGGCTAAAGTCTTGGAAGAGAGGAAGCTAAAGTCCAGTCAACTTTGTGGCTTGCAAGAAGAATCCAGCTGGCTTTGTGGGGGCTGTGAGAGCCAAGAACAAATGGGGTCAAGTGGGGTTTAGTGAGAGAAGCATCTGCAGTGGAAACCAGCCCTGTGCAGAACCAGCGGAATGCACAGTGCTTCCGGCTTCCCCACCCATGGCCTGGCTGTGGAAGTTTTGCTTGGAGTAGGGACCCATCTTGAGAGAAGGACTGTCTGTAAGGATCACAAACTCCAGATAAGGATGAGAGTGATGTGCAGCTTGAAATAGGGCAGAATTCAATTAGGGGGTCTTGCTGCTCTTCATTAGTGATGTGAAAAAATGGTCAAAAGAAGTGCTAATTCAATCTGCTGGAGACACACCATGCTTTTAGCACTTTATTAGGAAGATGGACATTGGTCTGCTGTCTGCAGTGGCACAGATAACCTCCCTTCTGAGTGCTGTCGGATGGCGGCTGCCATTTCTGGGTCATCTCTAGGTCAGGCGGGATTTGGACTCTGAATATCCAGGCCCTTGTGTTCCTGGTGGACATTGGTCTGCTGTCTGCAGTGGCACAGATAACCTCCCTTCTGAGTGCTGTCGGATGGCAGCTGCCATTTCTGGGTCATCTCTAGGTCAGGCGGGATTTGGACTCTGAATATCCAGGCCCTTGTGTTCCTGGTGTTCTTCTGCAGTGAAGAGCCTGCTGTCAGTGAACCCCAAAGCAGTATAAGGGCCAGCCGCTCTGGTAAAGGAGTCGCCCGCACTGTGCTCTTCACTAGGAGACACCCATTAAGAAGGGTGGTAGGTTAGTTGCCGTAGGAACAAGGAACATCTGCTCCAGCCAACTAGAGAACAGATGAGGGTAAGGTGGGGGGATCTTCTTAAAGGGGCCATTAGCTCATGGAATTGGTGTCAGGGAAGTAGGCTTTTCTAAAGATGACCCAAGGAGCAGATTGGAACTCTTGGCCTGAGAGAATTGTTAGGCTCTAAGACAGCAGAGGATCCATATTTTCAAAGAATGCAACACTTTTTCTCACCTCACTAATGGCTGTCCTCTGGGAATGTGTCTCAAAGCTGTCAGCTTGCTGGCCACCAGCTCAGGGCTCCCTGAATCCTTTGGTCAGTAATGCTCACTGCCTTAGGGGTATTAACTCACCTATAAGACGGTACCCACTTCTCCTGTTTCAGCTCCCTCTCCGACACCTCAGGAGCTTTTCTACACTGAGTAGTGTAAATGTACTTGCTCTCTATGATCCTTACCTAAATGCTTGTTTTCTCAGATGGCCTGATCTCTAGGCTGCCCAAGATCTCCCAGGTCCCTCTCCCACTGCCCTTAGGTAAAATTCCCTGCCGTTTCCTTCTTCCTCATACCAACCATGTATGCAAAGTCTAGATGGGACATTGGGTCATCTTTTCCCTCTGCCTGGTATTAGTTGGAACTTCTAGGTACAAGTTACTGAAACTACTCAAAGCAGCTTAGGCTGCAGAGGGGATTTAATTGTAAGGGTACTGGGGTGTCTCTCAGAGCGCAAGGTCAGAGAAATGACTGGACCACAGGAACGAACGAGAACCAAGAAGCTGAATGCCATAGGCATGGTCTTTGTTCTTCGTGGTGTGCTGGCTCACTCCTCTCTCTCACTGCAGAAAGACCTTGCAGCTTCCTGGTCAGTCTACAAGGTGGAAAAGATGGAAATGCAGCTCCCCCCTATACATGTTACCAGTAGAGTCACCTGGGGAAGGACTGATCTCTTTTCTCTCAAATTTAATTCCCATTCCTGGGGAGGAATTTTGGCTGAGCAGGGATCAGATGGCTACCCTGTGTAACCAAGAGAGTGGCACCGGGTTTTAGGAACATGGCTATTGCCACTGTAACTGTGGATATCTGGGTGGGAGGTAGTTTCTAGAATGGGATTAGTACTTTCTACCACACATTAGCCCTTCTTGGGCCTCTAAGCCTAGAGGAGTTTGGCTTGGACAGTTTACACACCCCTGACCTCTCTTGCTCCACTGTTTCCTGCCTGACCATGAGGGCTGGCACGGCCTAGTAGGTAGCATGGCGGTATGACTGAAGAGCCCAGGGCATGGCTGTGTGTCATACTCTTTCACTACTGGTGGACAAGACATGGAACCTGGACCTTGAAGGCCATTCAGTTCCCCTCCCTACCCACAGGTACGACTCTATCCTTTTAGTAAAGTCCTTCAGAAATGATTTTATTGCTCCACGAGGCACTAGGGAGTCAACATCTAAAACTCTCACAGATGGAAAACTCATCACTGTTTCTAAATTCAGTCTCTCTAATGTAATTGAATCCATCCATTGTCCCTCATTCCATCTTGGGCTCACCAGGAGGACCAAGGCCCACCATCTTATTCATGTTAGGATCAAATCAGTGATTATGAAATTTTCTCTGCATGCAAAGACAGGGGTTTGGGCCAGGGTGTGTGGGATTTGGAACCGCTTCTGGCTGGCTGCTGCTCGTCATCCAAATGAACCCCAGAGGACAGACAAGCATTTGACTACTTGTGGAAATAGCAGAGAACACTCCTGTAGATTTCTCTTTCTCAGCCATAAGCTCCAGGAGACCAGAGCCAACTGTGGGTGATAAGAATGCTGTGGAGGTTCAGGCCAGTCCAGGGGGAGGGATATCAGGAGTAGGGGGAGGACAGCAAAGGGGTCCCAGGTCAAGATGCCATCTTCTCCCCATCACCGACACTGATAGACCTTGAGGAGGCTGGTAATCAAAACCTGCAAAGAGCCCCAAATCCTTTCGGATCTCTGACAAGAAACAACTCTTAAGTAATAATATAGAGGGGACTGAATTTCAGTTCCTATGTTTCTGGTGGTCCTCAGCTGGGAGGCTGAGATGATGATAACCACTTGCTTCGTGACAGGCATTGTTTTAAGCACTTCATGTGTATTAAATCACCTAATCCTCATAACAAATCATATGAAGTAGAAACTACTATTACCCCATGGTGCAGGTGGGGAAACCAAGGCATAAAGAGATTATTATCATTATTATTATTGTTATTATTATTATTATTGAATAACTTGTCCAAAGTTCCACTGCTAGAAAGGGGCAGATCCAGGATTCAAATCCAGATGGTCTGGCTCCCCAGGCATCCTTCCTGTTCTCTCTGTTTGACTAGGAAACCAGGTAGTTCTATCCCAGGTGAAATAGGAGAAAACCTCATCTGATGTAAGCTCCTCCAGGGCAGGGACCTCGTCCTTTCTAGCTATGTGCTTAGCTCAATGCCTTACACACAGCAGAAGTTCCTGTTAGAAAGAGTAAAATTAAAGGGGGAAGAAGATTAATCTTTGTCCTGAGATTTTCCAACAAGAGAAAAACAATTTACATTTAGACAAGCTGTGCATTTTCCTACCAGAAGGCAGTGCTTGAGGGTTAAATGTCACATCACAGACAAATGTTGTTAGAACCAGGAGACTTTTTTTTTTAGGAAGAAGGATGTATTAGTCAGTGACTTCCTCTATCTGAATCTGTCTTTATCTCTAACCCTTTCTAAGTTCTTTTACTCTCTCTCAATGGAGCTCGTAGCTGGGAAGGAGGAATCTGGAGGAGTGCTCTCTGGTTACAGTGGTAATAGGAACACAGGTTCCTATTTATTTAGGAACACAGATTCCTAAACCTGAACCCACTCTCTCGGGATCAAATTGGATAAGCTTTTCCTGGTGCTGTACCCCTTTTTCTTTATGCTCTCTTTCATGCTTCACTCCCCCAAACTTCTCCCCTCTACCCACTGTAAGGGCAGACATGGAGCAGAAGTCCTGGGGTGGAAGGAGCAGGAGGGGGAGGCAGGCCCCACTTGGCTCTGCTCAGTGAGGAGTGTGTGGGAGGAAGCTGGAGAACTGAACCCTTCCCTCTGATCTTGCCTGACTCGCCTGGAGCCAGTGAGGTGTCTCTGAGTGGAGCAGAAGGAGGGCCTGGAGGGGCCCAGGAGCTAGACTATTTCTGTAACACAGAACACATCTGCAGCCAGCCTCAGAGAAGGTCAAACTCTGGGCGCAGGGCTGGAATGCAGGGGGCCAGGCAATAGGCGGGGAGCTGTGGTTTCACCCTTTCTGGAGGTTTGGAGGGCCCCTGCCAGGCCCCTTGGGGAAGGTGGAGCTATCTGCAGTACAGTGTGTGGAGTGGGGAGGGACTCTGCCCCTGGTGGCCATGACGATGGTGCAGTGCATTGAAGGGGTAGGGGAGGGTGTGCAAAATCCAAAGACCTATTGCACTGAGGTGGGGAGAAATTTAATTCCAGGTGTGAAGGCTCTGATTTGTGCTGTCATTAAAAAAAAAAAAAACATCAGGTCAGGAAAAGCACTGTGTGAGAGGACAGAGAGGTAGTGCTGAGGCAGGGATGGGAGGCTCACATAAACGCGTGTGTGCATGCACACCAGTGTTCAGAAATACCAGTGTTAGGAAGCGACGTGGCTTAGCTTCAGGGTCCCTTCCAAGGCTTAACACATACATTTGTACTTGTAGTCTCCTTCCTAATGAGGACCCCCAATCTGTACAAGCTCCAGGCCCCACAAAGCCTGAGTCTGCCCCTGCACCCATGCGCCAGCATGCACACGCCTGCCCTCCTTCCCTGTCCTGCCTCGCACCCCCCTTTCCCGTGCACACACTCCCCCGGCAGCCTCTGTGCTTTGCCCTTAGCCTCATAAGTGCATGGATGTGGTTTGGAGATTCTTGAGTTCCTGTTTATGGTTAGAAAATTTCCCTGCTCAAGCTCTGCCTTTGTCACAGAAAGACTATGTTGGCTGAATCTGACTGACCTTTGGCCACCCTGCCCTTGACCTGCCCTCTTCAGCCCCTGAAGCACATGATCTGTGGGTTTGCTGTGGGTCCTCCCAGCTGAATCTAAACCTCTAAAATGGGGAGAGGATTTCAGATGAGAAATCAACCTTTAGAGAGAGGCTTTCCCCAAAGAACCTAAAGCACTCAGGACTCGCTGGCCTTTTATGTCCTCTCATTTACTCTAGGGCTGGCGTGATTCCCTCTCTCATGTCCAGTGGGCCCCAAGGAAACAACTGGCCCACATTGTACAGCTAGATGGGTGCTGCGTGAGCACTAAGACTTGCGTCTTCTTCGTCAGCTCTTTCTGTCCAGCTGTGTTGCTCCTAGAAGTGACTTGTTTTTCAACTTCCAAGTAAGATATGACACAGAAAAAAAGAGTCTACCTCCCAGTTCAAAGTATGGTACGGACAGACTTCCCGCCCATTCGAGATTCTCAGGTGTGGATTATTCTGTCTCCTAGGGATACGGGGAGAGGGGACTGCCTCAGATGACCACTTGATCTAAGGTGGGTGGTGGCTTAAAGGCATTGCAAACTATTTCAACTTCCAAGTAAGATATGACACAGAAAAAAAGAGTCTACCTCCCAGTTCAAAGTATGCTACGGACAGACTTCCCGCCCATTCGAGATTCTCAGGTGTGGATTATTCTGTCTCCTAGGGATAGGGGGAGAGGGGACTGCCTCAGATGACCACTTGATCTAAGGTGGGTGGTGGCTTAAAGGCATTGCAGACTGGGTTTAAGAATCTCTAAGTGCCATCTTGATGGAACTTTTTTTGGAACAATTTTTAAGCATCCATCTTTACATGTCAAAGTGCTGAGGGGCTTTATAGTTAAAATCGGGCCTTGTCTCTTGGGGTGAACAGTCCAAGGCAGATGCAGACAGATAATAATGATAACTGGCATTTATTGAACATTTACTAAGTGCCAGGAACTCATCAATTCTCTACTGTTATAATCTCATTTAATCCTATGACAGACCCATCAGGTTGATCCTTCTGTTATCCCCTTTTTTACAGATAGGGGAACAGACAAGTGAAGTAACTCACCCAGAGTCCCTTTGGTAGTTTATTCTGTCTCCTAGGGATACGGGGAGAGGGGACTGCCTCAGATGACCACTTGATCTAAGGTGGGTGGTGGCTTAAAGGCATTGCAGACTGGGTTTAAGAATCTCTAAGTGCCATCTTGATGGAACTTTTTTTGGAACAATTTTTAAGCATCCATCTTTACATGTCAAAGTGCTGAGGGGCTTTATAGTTAAAATCGGGCCTTGTCTCTTGGGGTGAACAGTCCAAGGCAGATGCAGACAGATAATAATGATAACTGGCATTTATTGAACATTTACTAAGTGCCAGGAACTCATCAATTCTCTACTGTTATAATCTCATTTAATCCTATGACAGACCCATCAGGTTGATCCTTCTGTTATCCCCTTTTCTACAGATAGGGGAACAGACAAGTGAAGTAACTCACCCAGAGTCCCTTTGGTAGAAACTGGTGAAGCCAGGATCAGAACTGGGGCAGTCGGACTCCAGAGCCAAAAATCTCAAGGCTAATGTAGATTCAACGCAGTAAAAATAAACTAGAGGATTAGCTTGTAGGATGACACATGAGAAGGGAATTTCAAGTTGCACAACTAACACAAAGTGGGAAGAGAGCTGGTTTTGGACTGTGTTCTGGGCTCTAATCCCAGTTCTCTCACTTCCTAACTGTGTAGCCTTGGGCAAGTTACCTGATCTCTCAGGTTCCTCCTCTGTAAGAGCAGGACAGCAATACCTATCTCAAGGCTAAGCAGAGAATTTGTTAGCATCATGACTTGGGTAGGTGTTAATTTTCTTTTCTATGTTGTTTCTCAAGTTTTCCTGGGGAGGGTGAGAAGTGATTTGGGAATTCAAGGTTAATTCTTGTTTCAGGAAGGTCCAACCATCCCTCCAATACCCTGTCTTCTGGACACAACTTCCTGCCATCACCACTTTCTACTGTCCCCTCTTGGGACTGCTTGGAATTGAAGGAGAGACAGGATTTCAGACTTTAGTTGACCTTTGGGTAATTGAAACCATGGAAGGCAAAACTGCAGGTAAGAGGGGTTTTGAACTTTTGGGCCATATAGTCAAAATTTGTATCAGCAAGTCCTGACTATATTTCACCTTAACAAACATTCATGTGCTGAGAGATTCTCACCACACTAAGGGATTTGAAGTTCTGTGCCCAAGGCATTGATTCTCAATATAGGGGCTTCTTGCTTTTCTGTCTTGGAGATGAGCAAATGTTGCAGCAGATGCTTGGTATGTCTCTTGCCATGTCTCAGCATCCTCTTTTCCAGTTTCTGCCACTCTCAATACAATCCCCAGATTGGGGCTGCATGTGAACTATATCAAGTGAGCTAGTCTGCTGGGGGTACTATTCCAGACCAGTCTGAAACTTTCCATTTTCAGAAAATAATCCTTTTTCTTCTGTAAGAAATTCTGTGTCTATGGATGTTGGTTTATTCTGGTACACCAGAGGGATTTGCTGGTTAGTTTCCTTCCTTAGAATTTAATTGGGGTGTGTGTGTGTGTGTTCTCAAACAAAGCATCCTCTGCAAAGTTGGAAGACCAATTTGAGAGAAGTTTCCAAGTGTCCATCTCAAGCTTGGGACTAGGGTGAGACAAGTGAGCACTTGCTTCAGGAGCAAAATCGAAGGGAGCACCGAACACTATAGTAATCAGGATAAATAATGTTTTTCATAAATACTATTTAATGCAATGTATTACACATTCAAAATTAATGCAAAAATCCACATAACACCAAAGGTTTAAATAAAGACAGCATTACTGGTTTTTCTTTCTGCTTCAGACTCTGGTATAAGCAAATTCATTACTCACACTGATCCTGTCTTTATTTAAAATGTTGAGATTTCATTCATCGTGAATTTTTTTTTTTTTTTAAGATGATCAGTAAGGGGATCTTAACCCTTGACTTGGTGTTGATAGCACCACGCTTTCCCAAGTGAGCCACAGGCCAGCCCTATATAGGGATCCGAACCCATGGCCTTGGGGTTATCAGCACCACACTCTCCCGAGTGAGCCATGGGCTGGCCCCTCATCGTGGATTTTTTATGTTAACTTTTATTTCAAAAGATNAAAAAAAGAAGTTTTTTTTGAAAAGTGCAGGACCCTCTCTGGGCCTTCCTGGGCCTGGTCCAGTCTTTCCTACTCTCCCCAGCCTCATCCCCAAGTCGTCTGACTAGGGTGTGATCATTGAGGTGTTCTCCTTAGGTGCAAAACTTAAGGGGGTGCCAAAAAACTCAGTAAAGAGATCAATAATATTTTAATGCAATATTTTTTAAAATAAAAATTAATGCAAGCATTTTATGAAGAACAAAATATTAACATTTTAAATAAAGACAGTATTAATAACAGTGCTACTCCAAGCCATACTGGAGCCTGAGGCAAAAAGCAAATTCATTACTCACACTGATCCTGTCTTTATTTAAAATGTTGAGATTTCATTCATCATGAATTTTTTTTTTTTTTTTAAGATGATCAGTAAGGGGATCTTAACCCTTGACTTGGTGTTGATAGCACCACGCTTTCCCAAGTGAGCCATGGGCTGGCCCCTCATCGTGGATTTTTTATGTTAACTTTTATTTCAAAAGATATTGTATTAAAATATTATAAATCTTGATTACTGAGTTTCCTTTGTGCCCCCCGTACCCTGCAGGGTGGGCGTTCTCCCTCTCCCCATCAACCCAGCTTCAGAACAAGGGGAGAGAGAGGTGGGGCTCCCAGCCAGCTGCTGTTCTTGCACGCTGCCAGCTGGGAGGAGGTGGGAGGGTGGGGACAGAGAGAAGAGGAGGGGTACAGAGGTCTGGAGCCTAGCTGGGTCTCCGGCCAGAACTTTCTAACAGCTTCCAGCTGCTTCCACACCCACCAGACTTCCGCCTTGGCAGTGGTGTTTGGTTGTACCCCCCCTTCTGCATCAAATGTGTGATCTAATTAGATCCTTAAGTACCCTCATCTCTACCAGTCCTCCTTGTCTTGACACCACAGCACTCCCCTTAGTCGATCCTGTCTCAACCCTAAGTCTGTCTGTTTTCATCCATCCTGGGAACCCCTTGGGTTCTGTCACTAGCCACCCTCTGAGCATCCGCCCAGGGTCAGGTGAGCACCATGGTGGGTGCTCATCCGTCTGCCTCCACAAGGCTCTGGGAACAGATCCAGGACTCAGGGACACAGGCAGGCTGTCAGCCAGGCTGGGGACAGGTCCTGTGTCAACAGGGGAAGAGTTCTGGACTGAGGTTAAAAGACCCCGAGGTGGACTATCTTAGCCAAGGCCCTTTAACCGCTTTGAGCTTCAGTTTTTCTTGGTGTGTGTGTTTGAGTGTGTGTGTGTGTGTGAGTGTGTGTGTGTGTGTGTGTGTGTGTGTAAAACGAGGGGATAATACTTCTCTGCCTACCTCCTAATAAAAGAATCAAATGAGATACTGATGAGAGTGCTTTGTGAACTGCAAAGGGTTTTATTTAATATTTTTCCTTCTAACATAAAACAAATAATTCTTTATTTTTATAAAGACCATGTTCACGTCTGCACATTATTTGATCTAAATCCATGAGATGAGTGTAGGCTGACTGAAGACCCATGTTCATCTCTGCCTTTAACCAGCATTCCTGTCAGCCTAAAGCGGGTCACTAGGCAAGGCTGGAACCCCTGCCTAACCCCCACCGCCCCCAGTTCCATCACGTGTGCACTGTGAGGGCCAGGCCCAGCAGCAGTTTCTGGTTTTTGTTAAATGTCTCAACTGAAGGCTTTCTTTTCTATAGCTTTGCTGAGGTATAATTGACATATGATAAACAGCATATACAAGGGGTCTTCAATAAGTTCATGGATTATCTTTTAATTCAGTTTTTCCATGAGCTTTTTGAAGTATTTAAAGGGTAAAATTTGATACATTTTGTGAAACTGTCATCACAATTAAGATAATGAACTATCACTCCCCAAAGTTTCTTCCTGCCTCTTTGTAATCCCTCCCTCCACCCTGTCCCCAGGCAACCACTGATCCGCTTTCTGTCACTATGGATTAGCTTGTGTTTTTTAGAATTTTATATAATGGAATACAGTATGCACTTTTGTTGCTGTGTAGTGTTTTGTTGTATGGTTTTAACAGACACATTGTATTCACATGTTCATGGACATCTGGGTTATTTGCAGTTTGGGGCTATTACAAATAAAACTGCTGTAAGTATCTGTGTATAAGTCTGTGTGGACATATGCTTTAATTTCTTTTGGGTAAATACCTAGGAGTAGAATCAATGGCTGGTATGGTGGATGCATGTTTAACTTTTTAAGAAACCGCCAAACTGTTTTCCAGAGTAGATGTGCCATTTAGTTCTCACCAGCAGTATACGAGAGTTCCCTTTCCCCTGTGTTCTTGCCAACACTTGGCATGGTTTGACTTTTAATTTTAGCTATTCTAGTGGGTGTGTGTAGTGATGTCTCACAGCGGTTTCAATTGGCATTTCTCTAATGACTATTGATATTAAGCATCTTTTCATGTACTTTATTTGACGTGGGTATATCTTTTTGGTGGTGTTTGCTGTCTTTATATTAAATTGTAAGAGTACTTCATATGTTCTAGGTGAAAGTCCTACATCAGTTATATGTTTTGCAAATATTTTCTCTCAGTTTATGGCTTAATTTTTCATTTTTGTAACACTGTCTTTTGAAGAGCAAAGTTTTAGATTTTGATGAAGTTTTTAATTTATTGGTTTTTCTTTATAATTGGTGCATTTTGTCATATTTAAGAAATCTTTGTCAAACTCAAAGTCATTAAGATTTTCTCCTAGAAATCTTACACTTTAGTTCTTACATTTAGGTCTGTGATTCGTTTTGCGCTAATTTGTTAATAGTAGGGTCAAGTTTCTTTTCTTGTTTTTTTTTGTGTGTTTTGGGGGCATATGGATCTCCAGTGTTCCAGCATCATGTATTGAAAAGACAGTCATTTCCCCGTTGAATTGCCAGTATACCTTTGTCAAAAATCAATTGACTGTATTTGTGTGCGTTTGTTCCTGAACTCTGTTCTGTTCTATTTATCCATAGGTGTATCTACGCCAATACCGCATTGTCTTGATTACTGTCACTTTTTAAGTCTTTTTTTTTTTTTCCTTTTTGTCTTTTTTACTGACCGGTAACGGGATCGCAACCCTCGGTGTCACGCCCGTACTGGGGACCGGCAATGGGATCGCACCCCTCGGTGTTGTGCCCGCACCGCACTCAGCCAGTGAGCGGGAACCGGTCTCCACATGGGATCCGAACCCTCGGCGGGAGTGCCGCCGCGCTCTCAAGCGGCGCACTCTCCAGTGTGCCACTGGGCCGGCCCCACTTTTTAAGTCTTGAAATAAGGTAGTCTAAGTCTTCCAACTTTACTCTTTTTTCAAAGTTTTTTCGTTATTTTAGATCTTTTGAACTTTCATATGGAGTTTATAATCAGCTTGTCAATTTTCTTTTTTTCTTTTTTCAGTGGCTGGTTGGTACAGGGATCGAAACCTGGACATTGGTGTTCTCAGCACCACGCTCTAACCAACTGAGCTAATTGGCCAGCCCAGCTTGTTAATTTTTACAAAGAACCTTCTAAAATTTTGGTTGAGACTGTGTTAAATCTATAGAAAAATATGGGGAGAATCTTAATAATACTAGGTCTCTGATTCCATGAAAACGGTATCTCTCTTGTTTATTTAGATTTTAGTTCATTTCTCTCAGCAATGTTTTGTACATCAATGTGCATATAGGTCTTGCACATCTTTTTCCAAACATCCATATTTCATATTTTTTATGTTATTATAAGTGCTGTTTTTAAAATTTCATTTTTTTCATTTTTTGTTGCTAATATGTAGAAATACAACTGATTTTTCTATATTGACTTAGAATCCTGAACCCCTCTCCCTCTCCCTACCCTTAAAACTCAATTTAAGAGATAAGGGAGCAGGAATGTGGATGAGGAGTGGGGAATTTGCATGACATGATAAGTATTTAAAATGGCATGTAAAAACATCAGCATCTTTCCCTGCTTTAGTCAGCAGGTCATTTCAGTAGCAACCCTGCAGCAGCTGTGGCTGTAAAGGGTGGAGAGGAAAGGTGGTGTGGTGAATTCCGACCCTGCGTGGGTAGAACACCCCCGATCTCTGGGGTATTCCTGAGGGTGAATGCAGGTGGGAATGCTGTGCCGTCCCTTTAAGAAGCCAGAGCCAGCCAGCCACCAGGCTACTGGGAAGGTGGCCAGGAGATAAGATAAGGCCCTCAGGCTGGGTTAAGCCAGGGTCCTGAGCCACAGTGGCTGGACTACTGATAGGCAAACAGGAGCCAGGGATGACAAGGAGGAGGTGCCAGCTACAAAACTCAGGCTGGCAAGAGGTGGAGTGGCCATGTCACCCATTTGAGGCCTGAAAGGAGAAGGGGGTACTACTTGTGGGTATGTAGAGAGAGGGCACTTGTATTCTCCTGTATATCCTGTCATATTTATGACGGTGATTTTAAAATCCTGCTAGGCTGTACTTAAAGGCACTCACTTTATTTATATCTTAAATGTTCAATAAATATATGTTTATTGAGTTCTTTATGCTCTAGTGATATCTTTATGCTCTAATGAGATGCTCTGATATAGTTTGGATTTCTTCCTGAAACTAGGAAAATCCTAGCAAGAACTTATGCTGACAAGTCTGGAGCTGCTCATTTGCACGTATCTGCATAGATTTGCATGTGTACTACATGTAGATACTTTTATGCTGGACTTAGATTTCCCCAAATCAGTTGTCTATTTTTGAAAGGATAAAGAAGGGATTTGTCTCTATTCATTCCTGCCTATCTTTCTTCTGTACCCTCCAAAGATGCAAAAATGGTTTCTGCAACTTTGAAATATAAAGAATACCTGTGGTTGCATAGTTCATGCAGATACAAGGAAGCAATTCTTTGCCTGCCAATGAGTTTCCCCTCTCAGTTTCTATTACAGTTCCTAGTTCCGCTCTTCAAACTCCTGAGTGGGGCAAGGAGATATTAAGGCAAAGAAATCCTCTAGCTAAACGCCAGGACCTCAAATTGCTTAGAAGCCTTCAAGGATTAGTGCACTCTACCTGGACAGAGCATAGGGGTGCTTACAGAGACCGCTTACAGATGCCTTCCCGTCCCAGGGTTAGGCATGCTATGACTACCTTTGTCTGCTCTTCCTCCTCCAGGAATAAATAAAAATATTACCCCTCCCCCAGATCCTGGCTCCTCCATTGGCTTGCCAGGCAAATATTTCATAATGTGGGCTCATCTAATTGGGCATCGTGCCAGAGCCTAGCGCCTCAGGTTGTGAGTGTGCTCCAATCAGGCAAGGCAGCCTGGGTGGGACTAGAGGGCTCTGCCTCTCCACATGGGAGGCAGCGGCATTACTCAGGTGGATGGCATCAAGGTGGGAGTTGTCACTTTCTCAGGGCTGGGTAAAGGGGACAGGGCTATCCATCAGCCAGCTTGAGGCAAGCCAGCACTGAAGGGGTTAAGGCCAGTCAGCTTGTGTGGCTGTTAATGATTGCTACCCACCAGGGACCTGGCGAGCATTAAAGGAAACCTTTTCCCTATTCCTGAGTGTGAAAGGAGTCAGGGCTAGAGGCGGCAGAGGGGACCGCAGAGAAGAGCCGGTGAGTAAGGGGTTATCTGTCTGTGTACGTTTGTCTGGGTGGCTCTGGAGCAGGTAAGGAAGCACGGGATATACCCATCCCATCAGCTAGAGTAGGCTTTTGTTACCACCAGATACAAATTCTCAATTTGGGGCCAGATTTCAGTATTGTTCCTATTTATTACAAGGAGATCTTCAGAATTGTCTGAGTCCAAGGGGGTGAACTACTTATGCAGAAGCAGGAGAAACACACCGTCGTCTATCCTGACACTGAGACAATGGTGCCGTGGGGCTGCCCTGCACACAGCTGGAGCTGCTGCTCTTCCTCCCTCTCTCCCAGCCATTGTCTCCAGAGAAGGGCTCTGCAGCTCTCTTGTTTCCTGCGACTGGGCCATGGAAGGAAGAGGGAAGGGACACAGCCACAGGAGACTGGGATAGCTGCCCTCTTGCTTTTTATCCTTTCTACATAGCAGAGTCAGGTGCACAGAGGTGGAGGGTAGGACAGAGCTGGGTGGGCGTGGGGTGCAGAGTCGGGGGAAGAACTCTCTTCACTCATTAAGAAGGCAAAGTTGTCATTTGGGAGCAAAAGTGAAATCTGGGAGGAAAGAGAATCAATCTTTTGCATTTAGATTTCTGTTGTCCCCATTCCCCCACCTTCCTCTTCAGGTCCCTCACCCCCCAAAACATTTGTGCACTTTGACCCAGGCACCTTCTCATGACATGTCAGGCGAGTGCGGGGAGCATGGACAGGAGTTCCTTAGATTTGTCGCTGGAGGTGGATACACTGACTTTTCTCAGCTGATGGTATCTGTGTGTGTGTATGTGCGTGCGTGTACTAACTCATGCACATGTGACAAAAAAGAGACTGTTTGTCGCCAAAGGAGAAATGTTGACTTTACCCCCCGCCCCCCACCCCCTCCTGAGCTGGGAGCCCTTTTGTTCCTCCACCTCTTTCTTGGGAGGAAAAAGATTTGATGACATAATGGTGATGTTAGGCTGGACCTAGGCAGGGACTCTGGGCTCTGGAGGGGCCGGGGGGGTAGCAGCAGGGTGCTCCCTGTGCCAGTCTTGAAGGCAGATTTGAGAGATAAGGTACACCCAACCCCCTGGAGGCTTTCAGCCGTGGTGCTTTCTCTGGCCTGGCTGCGGATCGGCAGGCAGAAACCAGGCACAATGAGGGGGAGGTGCCAGCCACTAGCCCAACAGGGCAAGAGCTGAAGCAGCCAAGTTTCTGGGCATTGGAGGCCAAGAAAGAGGGGGAAGTAGTGTACAGGAGATACTTGTTGTGTTCCGCCTTGTACTAAGAGCCAGCCACACATGTGACGAGCCAGCTCCATCCTTACACTTTCAGGACAAGTACAGCGGGATTGTTGTTCCCAGGCAGGGTGGGCTTTATGGCAGGCAGGAGGGTGTAACCTATGCAGTTGCCCCACTGCTGCTGTCTTGAAATTCTTAAGATTTTCAACAAGGGACCCTGTGTTTTTATTTTGCACTGGGCCCTGTAAATCATGTGGCTGGTCCTATTCCCAGGCCCAGCCAGAAGCCGCAGCAGCAGGATACTTGCTCTTGTACTGCAACAGGTATACGCAGACTCACCTGTTACTCAGGTGTCACTTACCGAGGCTGGCATCTGTCCTGGCTGGGACCTGCGCAGCATCGCTTTCCCTTTCCTCCTCTCTGCTCCCCTCCCAAGGCGTTCTGTTCCTCCTTGTTCAGCTGCCCTGCCGAGTCTTCCTTCAAGGCTACTGCATGGCAGGGGAGGGGGCAGCAGTGTCTCTTGTCTGATTGCCTCCTTTCCCAGGCCCTCCATCTGGGCATAGCCAGTGAGCGCTCCAGACCAGGATCTAGGCCTGGGAGCACCTCTTCCATTCTGAGATCTTCTTCCCTCCCCTCTGTAAGCCATGGGGACCAGTAGACATACTCTGGCACCTGTGTTATGTGCTGTTAGTTTAGAAACAGGTGGCTTCCCTGTGATTACCATAGGCCACAGGTCTGGGTGGCGACAGGGGAGATGCAGGGAAGGAAGGATCCTAAGCCTGCTGTCCTTGATAGCAGCTCCTCTGTCTTTTGTCCTTCTGTACCAGCTCCTTCCCCTCTGGACTGCAGGGCCCTGCAGAAGGCCTCCCTTTCCTTTCCTACCTCCAGCCTCAGTCAGAGGTTGGCCAACCCAAGAAGGAAAAGAGAGGCAGGAGGGAGGAACAGGTCCCCTGTGTCTCTAGAGTCTTCCCCCACCCTTTTCCCTTTTCCTACTCTCCTCTCCCCACCTCCTTGAGCTGCTCCTTAACCTTTTTCAAATGTCTGCCACCAGGCTTGAGCCCAGTGGGGCTGTTAGTAACAATACTTTCAGATCCTGGAGAGGAGCCTTAATGCATATGATTTTAAAACAATGGATTATTCAAATTAATTTTGATTGGACTTTGGAATGTATCATTTGATTTTTAATTTTTAACTTAAAAATTTAACTTAAAAATTTGTTGCTGGCAGCAAATTTTCCTTTCTTTTTGGTTTAGTTTAGGACTGTAAGTAAACTTGTATTTCCTGAGCACAGTTCAGCTGGTGGAAGGATAAACTGGTTTGGAATTAAGTGTTTCATAGAATCCAAAAAGATTAGAACTGGAAGTAGCTTAGAGAATACCTAGTCCAGCACTGTCCAGTAGAATGTTCTGCAGTGATGAAATGATCTATGACTGTTCTGTCCGATCTGGTAGCCCCTGAGCCACAGTGAAATGTGGCTAGTCTGACTGAGGAACTGAAATTTTAATTTTATTTTAATTAAAGTTTGAGTAGCCGCATATGACTAGGGGCTATTGAATTGGATAGTGCTACCTATTTTATTCCCTTGTTTTATTAAGAAAATATTTATTGCCCTTATGAAGCAGGTATGATGTGCGAAGCATTCTCCTAGATGCTTTAAATATGGGATCTTATTTAATCCTCCCAGCACCCCCAGTACTACTCCATGTTACAGATGGGAAAACTGAGACCCAGAAAGGAAAAGTGACTCAGTACCAATCAGCAGTGGAGACTCCTGACTGAGACCACTGGTTTCACCCCTTTCCTTAAGGATAGTCCACATACTTTCCATGTCACATGGCAGCTTTCTTCACAATTTCTCCCAGTCCCTTCCCAGATCTGTTTTCCTCTCTGGGGTGTCAGGGAGCTCACGAAGGATTGCCTCAGTCCACACAGCGGGAAGACAGGCAACAACTCGAGGCACAGTCATTTTCTGGCTGGGTCTGCAGGTGGCCCTTGTTTGCAGGCTCCCTTTGGATCTTCCCTATAGCAGACAGCAACCTGGGAGGTTCCTCTGCCCTTGGCAAGCTCCCCAAGTACACGGGAAGTTCCAGACTCCTCACTGCTGGCCAAAAGAGGTGTTCAATTTTTCCCACATCCATCTATGTCCCAGCTTGCCCCCCTACTCCCAGTCTAAGGGAGAGGAACAGCCAAGCCCTTCCCGGTTGCAGGGTGGGGGGTGGGGGCAGGCTGGGTCCCCTGGGCAGGTGAGGAGCAGCACGAGAACTAGAGCTTTGCTGCCCTCCCACCTGCCTTTGCCACCCCTGCCCCATGCAGCCCCCGAGATGGGAGGCTCCTTCCTCCAGGAACGGCTGGCCAGGCTCTCCTGCTCCAGTTGATTTATTGCTTTCTTCTTCCCCAGACAAAGCCTCTGCTTTGTAGACTCTTATCGGAGTCAGGCTGGCCAGTGGGGAGGGGAGGGAAAGGGAAAGGAGGGGCCATGAAGCCGATGGAACCCACCCGTGGATCCCTCCCTCGGTGAGAGGGATTGGAGGCTGAGCTTCCCTGCCTCCTTTAGTCTCCATTCAACATCCCAAGCAGAACAGCACGTGCCCCTCCCCTGGACAGGGCAGATCCCTGGCCTGCCTCTGCGACCACCATCGAATGGCTACTCAGTTCCTACTGCACGTGAAGTGTGGGTTGGGGTGCAGCGGGGAGGAAAGCCCAGGCCATGGGCAATGTGGACTGGCTGCCCTCCATCCCCCGCATCCAGGCAGGTGTTCTCAGGCTAATGTTCATGGGTACCCCCGCCCCCACATCTCACACAGGCCCCAGACTGTAGCCCACCTGCAGGGGTTACCAGTGGAAGGGTTTGTGGCTTTCATTCCTGTGTTCTTGGAGCAGGCCTTGTGAGGCCAGAGTCTCCCCCTGAATCATGAGCTCTCTCCCTCTTTCCTGGGGATGAAGAGCTGCAACTGGGTGAGTGGCAGGCACTGGGGAAACCCAGGAAGTTGTGAACTTTGTCTTATCTCTCCCGTCACATAGCTGGGGCAAGGGGCCTGAGCTTCGCTCACTCTGAAATGGACCCTCCTCGCCTCCGTCCCAATGTGAGGACCAGACACCGTGTGAGTTTAATTCTCTTGACTCCGTACCCCGCAGATCACCATAACCTTTCTTCCTTTGCTCTCTAGTCTGGTGGGAAATTTGTGTTGTCTACTGAACCAGGCTGAACAGCGGTCATTTACTACCATTGTTTTATTGTGTAAATGAGGAAACTAAGGCACCGAATAGCTTGACTCTCTCAAATTGCTGGGTTGGGAATCACAAGGCCTTGGTAGCTTTGGGGGATGTGGAAGTAGAGATGTCAGCTTGGCTTCCTTACTCTCCAGACACTCACTCTGTAAAATTCCTTCCGTGGGCTGGGGTGGGGTGGGGTCGGGTCACTGCTCTCTGTAAGACACCAGAACCAGATCCGCTGAGTTAGGAATAAAGACAGATGGTTTCAAGGGCCTTCCATAGACCTGGAAGGGGACAGCTGGGCTACCTCAGCCTCTGAAGGGCAGGGGTTCGGGATTTAACTAGGAGCTGGGGGAGGAGGAGTAATTAATGATTGCCCTGCGCTGTTACCCCTTGGGATCCTTTCCATGTTGCTGTCAGGACAAGACAAGTTGGAGGCCACGGAGCCTTTTTTCTCTGCTGATGTCTGGCTCAGCCACTCAGGAGGAGGCTGAGAGAAGGAAAATCTGGAACTGGAACCATAGGCGGCTCCTTGTCCCTTCATTTCCTTTTCTCCTTAGCAGGGAACACAAGAAGAGCACATAGCACAGGAGTGTGGGGAGCTCCGGGGGCTGGGTTGCCCCAGTTCTGCAGGTTGGGTCAGGACGGAGGGGAATGTCTCCATCCTGCCCATGACAACTCTGAGTCGTGGAATCACAGTTCTTAACAATCAGAGGGACTTCAGTGTTAGACAGCTGAGGTCCAGCCAGCCCCAGGAACGATAGTCAATAATTGATCAGCCAGAGAGGATGCTAGCCTGGGGTCCTGGAGGTGCCAGGCATTAACTCTTTAGTCTCTGGGTCATGGAGAAGTGGGCACTGGGCAGAGATGTGGGGCAGAAGCACTCGAGAGGCTTGGTGGAACAGCTCCATACCAGGCAATGTGGAAGAATTTCAGTAGTGTAGCAACTGGCATGGTGATGCTGACTGTCTACCCTGGTTATCTTCATTTTTCAAAAGACAAATAGAATTCCATAAAGTGAAATAGTCAGCTTAAAGATAAAATAATCCTAGCTAGGATAGAAGATTAGCATAAATTCCCTGTGTGACATACATGTTCTCTGTCTCTGTCTCTCTCTCTTTCTCTCCACCCCCCGCCCACACTTGAGTACACAATGCTCACCTACCCTTACCTGCCTTTGTAGGCTTTTCTATCTCCTATTGTAGGAATAAGAGACTGCCCTGGGCAGGGGCTAGGAGGGAACACAGTGAGACTGGGGAAGGACGGCTGCACAGGCTGGAAGGGAGGACACCTGGATTTGGCCTCCTGACCTGTGATTTTCCTCCTCTGTCCGCTGAGTCAGCTCTTCTGTTTTCTATCTGAGGTAGGGGCTGAGTTCAGGAGAAATTCTCCCAGCATTCCATAACTGGCCGTAGCAAGTAAGGAACATGTATTTTGACCTTTTGGTGGGAGGGGGGGGCTGTGAGGATGGCAGAATTGAGGAGGAGACAGGCTAGCCTGGGTCTTTTCTCCCAGTCTAGCATTTTAGGATGTTCCAAACTTGGCTTGGGGGAGGGCACCCTATTCTTGCCATTTTGGAAGTAACCGTGGCATCAAAGGAGGGGTGGAGCAAGGGCAGAGCAGAAAGGGGAGGGCAAGCTCAAGGCTGCAGTGAGCCGCTGGCAGCTGGTCCCCTGCACCTGCAGAACTGGTACTTTGATCCATAGGTAGCACGTGGAAAAGGGACAGTGTTGCTTAGAGGGGCTCCTCCCCACCTACAGATACCTAGAAGTGCTGCCAGGGCCCATCTCCCTTTGACCTCTTCTTTCTGTGGTAGGTAGGAAAACGGAGGGGCTTTGGTAGGGAGAAGTTGGCTCGGAAAGTATATTTTCTCCTAGAAATGGCTGGGGGAGCTTCAGAAATCAGGCACATCAAGAAGGTTGGGAATGTAAACTGAGTTGGTTTTTAATTGGGATAGAATGCTGGAGCAGATACAGCTCCTTGAAAATAATGATGAGATCCAGAGGGGGAGGCAGAGAGACGGAGCCAAACCTTCCCCTCCAATGTGGCAGCAGAAATCCTCCCTGGAGTGTGGACAGTCTTGGCTTGGAATTTGCTAGCTAGGAGAAAAAAGGAAGTGGGAGGGATGGGCCACAGGCAGCCCCCTTCCACTCACCTCGCAGTCCTCTCTCCACCTAATGAGCTGTAATGCCAGAAGCCAAGTGTCCTCAAAATGTGGAGGCTGGGCCAGGGCTGGTTCTCTGTCAGCAGATTCTCAGGAGCTATGGAAATGAAATGCTCGGTAGACAGCAGATAACAAGAGGGGTCTGGAGGATGGAAGCAGAGGAGTGTTATTTCTCTAGTTCAATATTTATCACAGTGGGAGCTCTGGGTGGCTAGCGTGTGTGTGTGTGTGTGTGTGTGTGTGCGTGTGCACACATGCACACGCATGCATACGCACACACGTATGCAAGCATGCATGCCTGCAAAGGGTCATGAAGACTCGGGTGGATTTTG
>NW_007727609.1:173087-174615 GCF_000696425.1 Galeopterus variegatus | reverse complement strand
TGTGTGTGCATGCGCACACACACGCACACGCATGCACACGCACACACGTATGCAAGCATGCATGCCTGCAAAGGGTCATGAAGACTCGGGTGGATTTTGCTGCTTTTGACTGTATAGTGACAGGTACACTCCACATGGATGCTGACTCTCTAGGAGGATGCTTGGAGATGAATCAGTACATAGTTATCTCTACAGTGGGGCATCACTAGGACTTAGGGGCTGAGGATGTCTTTTGAACTACAGAAAAGACCTAACTAGGTAGAGAGACAAAGGCCTGGAAAGTGGAGAGGATCTGCCTCATTTCTTTGTAATTTATTGGACTTGGCATTCTGGAATGCCTGCCCCTCACACTCCCGGCCCCTGCCCCATACACAGCCTTCTCAAGCCTGGGACTGTGTGGTTTTCATTTGCTAGGTCTGCTGCACCTGGTATATTTCTTGATTTGTTTTTAAGCAGAATTATCATAGAATTATCTCTTATGTATAAAAAAATTCACATTTTGAAAGTTTATAGGTATTATTTTATAGAATTAGAAGGCACCTCATTTGTACATGAGAAAACTAAGACCAAAGAAGTGGTCTCACTACTAATTCATGCTGGGTCTTGGACTGACAGCCTAATCCTGCCAAGTTGTCTTTCCACTGATAGTGCTGCTATTGGGGCCACCCTCGTCAGTTCAGCGGATAAGTGACAACCTGCTGGGCAACCCTGGAGTTTAGGGGTGCCACTACCCCCACCACAAAATCTCCTTTACTGCTTGAGATTCTCCCTTTTCTGGGTGGAATTTGAGAGGTCCATTTGAATATGTATTTATAACCATTTGTCTTTGAGAAGTAGAAGCCTTTTGACATCTCAAAAGGAAGGATGCTCTTTTCCCTCTTTAATGTTCTACATCTGGTAAGTTCCTCTTGATGTCTAACCTGAAATGAAATTCTGTCAAACTCTGTGGTTTAGTGGTAATGGAAAAGAACCCCTGCTAGGCATTCTGTGTACTGACTTAACCCTGAGGATTTCAGAGCTCTCAGCAAATAGGGGAAGCTCTTGGGCCTTCCTTCTTTCCTACTCCCTGGTGCTTCTCCCTGGGCATGGGAGAAGTAATTTAACTCACAACTTAAGCAAAGGCTGTGGGAGGCCCCTGAGCTCAGCTTGAAGAGAAAGAGGATATTTTTGCCTTCTAGAGGAAGAAAACTCATTTTCCCAATGCACCCCACCTCCTCCTCGTCCTGTGCAGTTGAGCTTAATTTTCTTCTCTTCCTAATGAAGATGGATCAAAGCCAAGCTATATATTCAGGGGGGAGCCAGGCAGGGAAGCCCAGTGAGGGGGCGAGGGGGCAGAAACAGAGCTTCTCTCATGGAGAGGAAGTAATTAATTTTAAGAGAGAGCTAAGATAAGGAAGCCCTTGGTAATAGAATGTCACACTCCAAATGCAGGTGTCTAAAAATTAAGTCAGAGCATAGAGAGTTTCTTTTATTTGTTCATTCACTCATTCATTCAACAAGTATTTATTGAGTACCTACTGTGCACAGG
>NW_007727609.1:172151-172917 GCF_000696425.1 Galeopterus variegatus | reverse complement strand
TTACCAGGATGAATCATTTGTAAAAGTCCCATTAAGTGGCTGAATATATTGACCTTTTGGATTTAAGGTTAGCTGTTTAAATATCAGCAGCTGTTTACCCCAGTTACATCTGAGCAGCTTGTCTCATCATGGGTTAAATAATAATGTTGTCCATTTGCTTTTCACTGATTGCTTTTTTCCTGACCAAGTTCTGTCCTCAATCCAAAAAGTTAGATCAGCCCCTCCCTTTCAGTGTCTGTTGTGACATCACAGAATTGCCATAGCAGCAGACTGTGATGTCAACAGAATATCAACCGCACTGGTCAGAAAGGAATCTGTCATGTGAAGACAGAATGGAATAATATAGAAAGCCAGAGAAACTGAAATTTGATATCAAAAAGAACCAAAAAGATAACAGTGTAAGAACACTAGGTCTGGAGCCTCCTCTGCCAGAACTGCGAGTATTTACAAACAACCAAGGCACTTAATGAGGATTGATTGGAGAGCAGGTGGGCCTAGAGGCAGGGGGATGGGAGAGATGACCTTCAGAAGGCCCATGTAGTCCAAGGATTGTAAGACATGGAGGACATTAGGAAAGGGGGAGATTTGACCATCTTTGGCCTCTGGAGAAATAAGACGAATTAACATCAATGCAAACCTCCTTGCTCCTGAGCAGACCTGACAGTCACAAGCTGGAATTTATCATCTTGCATCTGGGAAGATTTTCAGCAATAAACACACAGTGGCCCCCTCTCAAGCCCCATTTGCTGCCCGCTTCCTCGCAAGC
>NW_007727609.1:167476-171999 GCF_000696425.1 Galeopterus variegatus | reverse complement strand
CAGCAATAAACACACAGTGGCCCCCTCTCAAGCCCCATTTGCTGCCCGCTTCCTCGCAAGCTTGGGAGGGAGCTTTCCTTCCATTTCCCCTGATCAGCAATAAACACACAGTGGCCCCCTCTCAAGCCCCATTTGCTGCCCGCTTCCTCGCAAGCATGGGAGGGAGCTTTCCTTCCATTTCCCCTGAGCAGAGAAGCCCGATCCCTGCCGCCAGCTCTGGCTCTACAACATTCACACCCACTTGCTCCACTGGCTCCTATCAGCTGGACCACCACAAGCAGAGGGCAGGCAACCTGGGGCTGTGTCTGACGGGAGCTTGGAGGGGGGGCGGCTGCAGAGAAGCTTCATTCATTAAGCTGCTGTCCATATAGAAGAAGGCTGGCAGGCTGAGAGGAGAGAAAGGAGACTGACTTACTCGATCAGCTTCTCAGCAGCGGCAGCAATGACACTGAATGAATCTGGAGCTTCATTTAACCCTTGTGGCCACAGGATCTGAAGAGTGTCTGAGAAGCAAGTTGATTTTCAGCTCAAGAGCCTGTGTCCTGGGCTGGGAGTTGGGGAGGTTGGAGGACTGTCACCGTGCAAGTCGGGCTGGCATGAATTTCTGCCGTGCAGATGGGAATACAGCTCCAGACTCCTCCACCCGCCCAGCTACTCTGTGTCCTTAGCTCAGTGAGGTCAGACTACCTGGAAGTGGCACACCTGCTCCGTGGATGCCTGCCTTTCTATTTCAGCATTTTCTTCTTGGGGATCTGAACTGGGAGGACATCATCCCTTCCTCACTTATTCTGCCTCCAGTACTCTCACCGGCAGCATTCCAGCCGAATGCTAGGAAGCCACACGCCCACTAGAACACCTGGGCAACCCCTGCTGCCACCCAGGGGGAGCCTCCTCCCCCTTCTCCAGTGCCAGAGCCAGGAGGAGGGGGAGACCAGCAGAGCCTCTGCCACCTCTTGTCCTGCGTCTCCACCACAGCATTCCGAGCGGACCAGAGGACGTCTTCTCAGAGGGATGGTAGGAGCAGGGTGGCTGGCAGGGCCTCTGAGGCTGCCAAACTGGGGACCGAGCTGCCAAAAAGATGTTGAAGTTTCGGGCTGATCGACGGGTCAGGTAGGGATTTCTTCCATGGACCACGAGCCAAGTTAAGTCAGAGCAGGCGGAGTTGGCAGCTCATCCTGTTGGGGGCTTCGGAGTGAGGGTCTGCTTGTGATGACCTGAGGAAAGAAGCATAGTGAGGTCAATGGTTGCTGCATTGCAGGGCTTTTGAATAGAAAGCTATTTTGAAATTGGTAGCGCTGGGATGGAGAGAGGACGTCATTTGTAGGGGTTGCTGGGTAGGAGAGTCTGGGGCAGGGAGGCATTTGCCCTACCCTGAAACACTTATGATGTCTGGGAGCAGACTGTGTGTGTGCTTCTCTCTGTGTGTGTCTGTGTGTACCAGCGCCTGCAGGGAAGGCTCCAGTGGAGTTACACTGGGAACACGCAGAGCAGAAGGGGACCAGAGGGGCAGGGCAGGGCAGGTGCTCTGCGACACTGGGAAAAGTAGAGAACTTGGCACCTCAGGGACCTTAGCTGTCACAGACTGCATGCCCCCCAGACCCTAAATGGGACAGAGCCAGCAGCAAGGGTAACTGGAAACAGCTACCCTTTCTTGCAAAGATTCCCTGTGATTTAGTTGCAGAGAGCATCCTTGTTGGATAGGGGAGGGAGGTGGGAATAAAGTTTGGGAACTGAGGAGCAGATTACCAGTGAGCTACAGTGAGAACCCAGGCCTGGTGGGACACGGGCCAGAGGTGGGGTCCTGGCTGGCAAGCTCGGGCTATGAAACCCACATTTTCACATGGGCTGAAGCCACTGCCTGCTGTCCTTCTTTGGATTAGATCTAAAAATGCCCTTTGATATTATCTTTAGCTTCAGCAGACAGCCCAAGGGCTGGGATGTGTCCTGGACTACTGAAAGAGGGTCCCCAAGAGGTTATTTTACTTCTCTCATGCAGCCGAAGGGACCAAGCTCAGATTTCTTTCTTCTGGCGCTGGCTGACCTGCTGCTTGCTGAGCAGAGCGCTGGCCCTTTGCTGTGGGGGTGCTGGAGTGGCCCAGCCTCAGCCGTCTCCGAAGAGGTTATTTTACTTCTCTCATGCAGCCGAAGGGACCAAGCTCAGATTTCTTTCTTCTGGTGCTGGCTGACCTGCTGCTTGCTGAGCAGAGCGCTGGCCCTTTGCTGTGGGGGTGCTGGAGTGGCCCAGCCTCAGCCGTCTCCATCCTGTCAGAGCCTGCTTCTTAGGATAGACTGGAGCCTGCTCTGGGTTCTCATGGGACCTTAAAACTCATCTAGCCCCCCACTGGCTGCTTGCTTGTGTATCCGCTACCACATTCCTGCTAGGTGCCCCCTGCCCATTTACAGAATCATCTGACATGCCTGCCATTTGTGACGTAGACCCACTGCGCTAGCCCTGCTCCAAGCTCTATCTGCTACCTTGGCCCATCTCTCCTGAGAGCCCACCAGGGAACTAGGCTGCCATTCAGTCAGGCAGAAGAGCCACAGCAGGAATCCCAAAGGAGGCCCCACATACTGTTCTCCATCTGCCTCTGTGCACACCCTGCCCTGGTTCAGGCTGTCCTCACAACACCCCTCCCCGCTCCCAGCCACAGTTTCCCTTAATTAGATCTGACTGTTGAGCTAGCATTGACCTTGGTGCCTGACAGCTCCTGAGGTCTCAGCGGCATCAAGTAGTCCTTAGATAGGAGACCCTGGACTTAGGTTGTGGCTGGGTCCCAGCCCAAGCTGAAGAATGGAATTTCTGGATCTCCCATCTCATTTAAAGGAAGATACAGAGCATAAAACAGGAGAGGAGGAGTCCAAGGTCACAAGAGAGTTCTTTCAGCAAATAACGAGGGAGCATTTTTTCTGCAGAGCACTGGCAGGTGCTGTCCCTGGGAGAGAAATTGTCAGGCATGAAATCTTGACTGTGATGGACTGGCTGTTGGAACCCCTGTCCCCACACCTGGTAGTTAAGTGTGGCTTAACTAGTAAGCCTTTCATAGGTAGTTAACACTGATAGTAAAAGGTGACCAGGTTTCATTTCTTCTGCCCCCAGCCCCACCCCGGCTGCAGCCCGGCCTTCATCTCGCCCCCCACTGACCCCTCTGGAGGACGGACGCACAGCTCCATATGTGCTCACCCGTCCCTGTCCCTGCCAGGGGCTCTCCACCTTTTGGCTTACATCTCTGGCTTCTTCATCTTTACCACAGTTTCTCTCTCTTTTTTGTCTCTTCAGCCACAATGAAAGACGGAACACGTTTCTACACCCAGTGACTGGCCAGGTCCCAGAGGAAAACAGAAAATTTGACTTGAAAACGTATGTTTGCCCCCTGCTTGCTGTTTGACCTTTCCATCTGTCACCACCCCCGTCCCACTACCACCTGCAACTGGGAAGGCGAGGACAACAGGAGAGGAGAGCAGAAGGGATTTAGGGTTACTCACGTCAGTTCTGTGGGCCAGAAGCTTCTGACACTTATCTGGCTTGACACCCTCATTGGCTTCTCCTAGGATCTAGAAGAAGTCAGGTTGGGGTACCCCAGTTCTGTGGGCCAGAAGCTTCTGACACTTATCTGGCTTGACACCCTCATTGGCTTCTCCTGGGATCTAGAAGAAGTCAGGTTGGGGTACCCCATCACCCCAGGGCCTTTGAGGGATGGAGTGGGAGAGTCTGATATAACCGTGAGAGCCAAATGCTAATTCCTCTCACTGTGCATCCTGGGTCACCCAATGAAAGGAAGAGAAAAGAAAAAGACAATTAATTGGCTCTCACAGGCCACTGGGCTATCATGCCTTTTAAATTAGAAGAAAAAGGAGTTCTGGAGTCCTAGGTCTAGGTTTTTTAAATAAATGTTCAGGAAAGAAAGAGGAGCATGTCTGGCTTGCTGGCGTATCATCTCAGAAGAGCTGGAGCTGGAACCGTGGGTGGCAGGGTGAGGAAAGGGATGGGTGGTTTCCATTGTTTCTTGGCTCTGACTAGTCTCTTTCTTCTGGTCCACTTGAAATTAGATCGGCCTTGGACATGTCCAATAAAACAGGTGGGAAACGCCCGACTACCACCAACAGTGACATATCCAACCACAACATGGTGTCGGAGGTCCCTCCAGAGCGGCCCAGCATCCGGGTAAGTCTAGCCCTCAGGGCAAGCTGTCAGACAGGAAATGCCTTCAGTGCATGTTTAGTGGAGTCTCAGGGAATGCCAGGAAATCCTAGTCTGCCCAGCTATTCCTGCAGGTTCCAACAAGTGGGTGAGCTGACCCAGGAAGAGAGTAGAACGTGGGAAGGGAAGAGGGCTCAGGCCAGAGCTTCGTAGAAGACCAGCATCTAGACTGGGGGTTCTCAACCTCAGCCCTGTTAGCATTTGGGGCTGGATACTTTTTTGTGATGTGGGACTGTCCTGGGTATTGTAGGATGCCAAGCTGCATCCCCGGCCTCTACCCACTAGACACCAGGAGCACCCCTCCCCATTTGTGACAACCCAAAAT
>NW_007727609.1:166058-166554 GCF_000696425.1 Galeopterus variegatus | reverse complement strand
TCCCCGGCCTCTACCCACTAGACACCAGGAGCACCCCTCCCCATTTGTGACAACCCAAAATGTCTCCAGACATTGTCAGATGTGCCCTACAGACAAAGTCACCCCACCCTCATTGTCCCCTCTGCTCTAGGGGGACAGTCATGAAGGACACGGTGACTGAGAGCTCAGAGAGAGAGGAGGAAGGAAGAGAGGCTCAGCAGCAAGAAGTAGAGTAAGATAAGGTCTGACTGTGTCCTTTGGGTTTAGCAACAGTGTGGTAACTGGAGGCCCTGACAAGGGCAGTCTGAGTGTGATGAGGGAGGAAAAAGCTACTCTTCTAAGAAACCAGACAATAAGTGGTGGTATATTCACACAACGGAGTACTCTCCAAAAATGAATGTGAGCTAGTGCTACACGTGTTAACAAGGATAAGCCTCGAAAACGTAATGATGATTGAGTAAAAAGCGAGTTGCAGAATATAAAAACTATGATACCACTTGTATAAAATACACAGACA
>NW_007727609.1:159901-165584 GCF_000696425.1 Galeopterus variegatus | reverse complement strand
AGTAAAAAGCGAGTTGCAGAATATAAAAACTATGATACCACTTGTATAAAATACACAGACACGAGAAGCAGTACTACGTATGCGTAGAGACATTTGCAGCACAGGTATACAGTCATGGCCAGGAAGACGCATTTTGGGTCCGTGGTTGCCTCTGGGGAGGAAGAAGAAAAGCTAATAGATCAGGGAGGGGCTGGAAGGGAGTTTCAGCTCTGCTTGCCTTGTTTTATTAGGGAAAAAAACAACACGAAATAATGGTCATCATGTGATTCCTTACTTTGCTGAAATGTTTGAAATATTTTTTTTTTAAGTATTTTTAAAGAAACTTGACCGTGAAGGGAAATGGGGGTGGGATTTGTTGGTTAGTTTGTTTTCTTCTAAGATGTTAGAGGCGTGAGGGAGTGATCCAGTAGACAGGTTCAGGAGGAGGGGGATAGCTGGTGAGTCAGGATTCCATGGAGACAGCCGGAGTAAGATGCAGAGATACTGCGAGCCTGGATGGGGAACAGGGCACCTCTTCCCGAGACTGCAGAAAGAGGTGCGAGAAGCTGGGGGGGTGGGTGTCCAGGAAATTAAAGACATTCCCACCTGAGGTGCTCAACTTTTGCAGGAAGTAGGAGGCAGGGCTTTCTTCTGAGAGGAGTGGATGCACGGGGGCGGGGGTGGCGGGGGTAATAGGGCAAGGGGGTGGAGAACATGCCGTATAGTGTGGGGAACAGGAATGGTGGTCAACAAGGGCCACGTGAAATGTTGCCCTATAATTTTGAAGTGTCATCTGAGGCTGTAGATGGCTATTTTTTGTGGCCCCAATCCATGGGCTTGCATGGTTTTCCTCCAGCAATTCCCATTGAATGGCTGGGAGGGCAGGGAAGACAGATGGTTGGATTGACCTTGGGTTGTTGGGAAGCTGCAGAAGGACATGGAGGGGCTAGTGGGAGGATGGTTGAGAGGTAGACTATGGGCAGCAGCTTCCAGGCCCTGGAGAGAGGAGGTGAGACTATGACGGACGATGGACTGAGAGAAAAGGGAAGGATTTAGGGATTTGCATATTCTTAGGGTGCTGGATGACTTCTTCAGATGGCAGATCTCAGCCATCATATGTGGATTGTTACTAGCACTGTTCAGAAAATAATTTTATTTCCTGGTTGTGGGGGTACTTTATAATAAAGCCCAATTCCTTTTTTCCTTCTTCCTACAAGTATTTACTAAGTGCTTGTTATGGCTGGACACCTTGCTGGTTCTGGTGATGAAGAGATGAACAGAGCAGAAGTTCCTGCCTCAAAGAGCTCACGGTGTAGTGGAGGAGACAGGAAACCATCAGGCACATTGCAGTGTGACAAGCTTTAGACTATAGGGATATACGGGGAGGGAGCAGCTAACAGCTCAGGGGGACCAGGGAGGTCTCATGGACGAGAGAGTCTGAACTAGATTTTAAAGGATAAGTTGGGATTTGTTGGTGGACAATGAGGGAGAAGGATTAGCAAAGGTATAGGAGGATGGGTGAGAACCAGAGGCACAGCCTGTGTAGTAAAGGGGCGGAATGTGGGTGGCAGGCTGGCCAGATTTTACAGACCCATCCTTGTGTGCTGTGCTTAGAGTTTGAACTCTATCCTAAGTGATGAGAGCTAGTAAGAAATTTTAAGCAAGAAAGTGACATGATTATATTGTGTTTTAGAAAGATAACCTTAGTCCATTGCAGATGATACTGAGAAGAGATGAGGACCTGCAAGACAACAGTGGAATTTCAGAGGAAAGAGCAGATTTGAGAACTGTTAAGAAGATAGACTGGTCTTCCCTGTATGAGTAATTATATAAAGGAGAGGAGGGAGGGGGAAGAGTGAGACGATTCAGAGTTCTGGTGTGGGTAGCTAGGTGGATTATAGTACCATTCACCAAGATGAGAAATACAGAACAACAGTTTGGTTGGAAAGAGAACAGGTTTGGTTTTGCATTTATTTAATCCTGGTTGGACAGCCAGTTATAAAATAGATTGGAGCTAGGAGAGAGGTCCTCGATGTGGATTAGGGAATTTTCATCATATTGCTGGTAGTGGAAGCAATGGGTATAGATGAGATTCCACAGGTGCGATATACAATGAGAAAAATGAAAAGGAAAGTTTGGTTGAGGTCCACCAACACTAGAGTAGAGGACGGGGACATTGAGAAGGAGTGGCCACAGATGGAGGTAGCAGAAGGAGACAACACAAGGGTACTTCAAAAGGTTCACGGAGGGCCGAGCCCGTGGCGCACTCGGGAGGGTGCAGCTCTGGGAGCGTGGCAGCACTCCCGCCGTGGGTTCAGATCCTATATAGGGATGGCCATGAGCGCGGTGTGGCCGGTCTCAAAAAAGGACAAAAAAAAAAAAAAAAGGTTCATGGAAAAATAGAATTAAAAGATAATATAAAAAGAAAGAAAAGAAAAATTGTCTGCAACTTTTCAAGTAAAAAAAAAGTCTTAAGATTATGCAGTCCTTCAATGAACTTTTCAAAGACCCCTCATAGTGCTGCAGAAACCAAAAGAAGAGTTTCAGTAAGGAAAGAAAGGTTAATATTGTCCACTGGCTTTAGAGTGGACAAGGACTGAGTGGCCTTAATTCAATGACAACACAAGAGCCATTTCAGAAAAGAGGTAGAGGAGGTTTAGGAGTGATGGGAGGAGAGGACGCTGGGACTCTTCCCAGCAGCCGAACCCTGGAGACAAAGAAAGGGAAGATGTCACCTTACAGGGGGCAGTGGTTGTAGGGTTGAACCAGGGGTGTATGTAGGAGCATGAGAGGGAGGCAGAGATGCTTTGAGATGGAGAGGCTCGAGCATGTTGCTGAGCTGAAGGGACCAGTGGAGAAGGAAACACTGAAGACTGATTTGAGAGGAGACGATCAGTGGAGCAGAGTCTCAGAGGGCATGGTGGGTCGGAGGGGTTAGTCTTGGAAAGAAGGATGACACCTCTACTTTTGACATTGGAGGGAAAGATGCAAAGATAGAGGGAAGAGCAGTGATTTTCTAGGTGGAAGGATGTGAAATTGGGAAGTGCATGCCTGATAACCTGTTTTCTCTGTGGAGGAGCCAGGTCTGCTGAGGGAGG
This sequence comes from Galeopterus variegatus, assembly GCF_000696425.1. Lineage (NCBI taxonomy): Eukaryota > Metazoa > Chordata > Mammalia > Dermoptera > Cynocephalidae > Galeopterus > Galeopterus variegatus. The sequence continues at coordinate 162,507 of NW_007727609.1, read as the reverse complement.
GCAGAGGCACAGGAGGGTGGAGGTGAGGATGTGGAGCAGAGTTGCTGCCTGGGGCTGAGCCCAGCTGGGGCTGGGGACCGGGGTCTGCAATGGCCTCATCTGCACTGTAGTGTGATTTTTTTTGGCTAGCAGCCCCGTAATCTGGCTATGAGTGCAGGGATAGTGGATAATTTGATTAATCTGGAATATAGCGTTTTAGAGAAGGTGAAAGACAACGGATGGGGTTTTTGAGAGTCTGGTTGACATACTCCACCATGAGACCTAGGCTCTGTAGGAAAATGGCTGAAACCAGGAGCTAACTGATGGATCCAGAAAAAGAGGGTAGGGTTGAGGAGCTGGGATCTCAACAAAGTAGAAAAGCTGGTGCAGTTGAGTAATGGAGTGAGAAAGCACAAAGGATGGAATGTCGTGATCAGAAAATGGGAATCCTAGAATTGAAGATGTCAATGGTGAAGGGGTTTGGATGCTGACAAAGTCTAAGGTATAGCTCTGGGAGAGAGTAGCTAGAGTGGAGATGAAGGGTTTGGGAGTTGAGAATCAAAGTAGGATGAAGTTAGGGCATTGAATGGATCATGGTCAAGAGCAATGAAATTTTCCACGGTGATTACAAGCCTTGGAATGAAGAAGATGGCTGAACAAAATCCTTAGACTCTGAAAGAATGATCTAGAAGCTGATCATGTTGCGAAGGATTGAACAGTGGGAGATCAGACAGTGGTGTTTCAAGAAAGATAGTTTGCTGCCAGAATGTGGAAGAATGACAATGCCCATGTGGCAGTAGGGAGCTACCACCTGGCTCTGTGGCATGTTGGGCAAGAGACAATGAGAGGACAGTGATGTAGGGAATTAACTTGCAGTGGAATGGATTCCAGAAAGCTGAAGGAGGCAGGAACTAAGGAGAGTAGGGAAAGGATAGGCCAGGAGTGAAATGAGAAATCTTATTTTCTCCTCCAAAAAAAAAAAAAAGAAAGCTGTGAGCCATCTGCGAGCCCCATTTTATAGATGAGAAAAAGAGCTAAATAATTGAAAGGCTATGGCTTGAGTTAGTTACAGATTCAGAACTCACACCAGAGCATTTTAGCGTGAGAGCACCCCAAGGATAAACTTGGAGAGACCCAGCTCCCAGCAGGGGCAGCTCCTCTGCAGATAGAGCAGAAAGGAGGAGAGGAAGACAGTTAGTCCAGCTTCTCTGTCTCCCTAGGCAACGCGAACATCCCGCAAAGCCATCGCCTTTGGCAAGCGCTCACACTCCATGAAGCGGAACCCCAACGCACCTGTCACCAAGGCGGGCTGGCTCTTCAAACAGGTGAGGTCACCTGCCATTCTGCCGGCTGTAACCACCCCTTTCTGCTCATAACATCATGATTCCTCTGTGCTTATATCTGTCCTTGGATTTCTTTGGTATGTCCTTCCATCGTGAATCAGTCTCCTAATTTTATAAAGGCCAGAGAAGTTGAGTATCTTCCTGAAGTCACACAAAAAATGAGTGTCAAATTTAGGAATCCAGCTGGGTTTCCTGATGAGCAGACACAATGACTTTGAAATATGCTAGGTCACCAACACTGTCAGAGCAACCCACTGGCACATTCTCAGGAGGTCCCTCTTGTTATGCCTGGTGGTGGGGTGTCTCGTTCGAGTCCAGGGGTCCACCAGCTCTCCCCAGATTGACCTTGCCACTATCCCTGCCTGCCGTTGGCATTCATTCTGGCTCATCTTTTGGCCCTTTTACCTTCCCTGGGAGAGGCATTGAGCCCCAGAATGACAGAACTAGAAGGTCATAGGCAATAATCTAATGTCATTTCCCTGCATCTGTAGTCTCAAGGGTGTTGCTGCCATGTGTTAGCAGCAGAGCTGCAACTAGAGCCAGAATGTCCTTATAATTAGTGCAGTCCTCTTGTCACTGCATCCCACCTCCTCCTCCATGCCCAACTCACACCCCTCCTGTCTGTCTCCACACATGTCCTGCAGGCCAGCTCCGGTGTTAAACAATGGAACAAGCGCTGGTTTGTCCTGGTGGACCGCTGCCTCTTCTACTATAAAGGTGAGCTGCCCCTGGGGCTGACAGGGGTGGTAGGAAGCCAGGGCCCACCCCTCTTCCCTGTTCTGCCATATCACCAGGCTCTGCTTCAGATGGGTACTGGCAGGGCAGGTCTCCACACTGTAGACCCCAGCACCAGTGGGCGTGACAGTGGGATAAGGACAGAGCTCACTCATTCACTCATTCAGTTCAACAATATTTATTGAGTGCCTGCTAGGTTTCAAGTAGACTTGGAGGTCCTGGTTGGTGATACAGTATGTGAACAAGGCAGTCATGGATGGTGAAGTCCCAAGGGGGAGGGGGACAAGGACAAAGTAGATGTCATGAGTCACTACTAATTGGAGCTTGTGTGTTGCTCTTTCTCCTGTCTCGCTGGAATGTACAGTCTGATCTGTGATGGCAGGAATTTTTGTCAGTGTTGTTCCCTGCTGTATGTGTAGCACCTAGAACAAAACACAGTAGATGCCCAATCAATACTGAATAAATAAATAAATGAAGATCCCCCAGCTGCTACCCTCTCTGCCTATCCCAACACTCAATCCCTACCCTCTCCAAAAAAAAAAAAAAAAA
>NW_007727609.1:158846-159552 GCF_000696425.1 Galeopterus variegatus | reverse complement strand
CCCCCCCCCCCCCAAAAAAAAAAAAAAAAAAGGAGGACAAAGATCTGATAACTTTGGTGCAGCTGCCTCTAGGAAGTTATTTTTAAAATATATACAGCAGCATTGTGTCAGGCGGGCACAGAACAGAGGGCACTGGCAAGAGCTGATGACAGTAATGGTAGCCTCATGCTGATGCAGTTGGAGGAACCAAGCATGGGCGGTGAGAAGAGAGAGGGGAAAATTATTTTGAAGCAGGAGAGGTTGTTCCCTTCACTTCCTTTCCCCAGAAAGGCAGAGTCCTGATTTCCTCAGGCCTCCTGGGAGCAAATTGGTGAATTATTAACTTTGGTAAACAAAGGTTGTACCCAATGACCCCCCAGGGTGCTGCTGTCCCTGGGTCCTGAGTTGCGGTCAGCTGAACCCCAAGGAGAGAAATCAGGAAGGGGTTGAATATGGAGTCTGTCATGGAGGAAAGCCCAAGTCTGGGGGAGAAGAATCTGCCCAGGCCTGGGACCAGGTGCTGAGCCCCCAGGTATAGGACCGCACTGGAGCCAGAGTGGGAACGAAACTGGGAGAAAAGCCATGGTCTCTGCAGAGGAGAGACTTTGAGACTGTGGGTGAGGTTAGAAGCTCAAAGAGCTGAGAACCCAAAGGAGCAAGACATCAAAATGGGGGTCACTGTCTACCAAGAGATGGTCTCAGGACACCCCCCTAAACACTGATCTCT
>NW_007727609.1:126939-157844 GCF_000696425.1 Galeopterus variegatus | reverse complement strand
AATTATGGAACAGCCTGATTGTTAGCCTGATCCCAAGGACAAGAGGGCCAGAGGATTCCATGCAGGGTGCACTTTCCTGTGGAGACACAGGGACCTACAAGGGGATCTGCAGCAGGAGAGGGCAAAGCAGGTTTCTGGGTGCCTGGGAGAACCTTCGAAAGAGTTACCCAGAGGAGCCAAAGAGCAGAAGATGGGACAGTCAGCTCCATGGCTCTGTATCCTATGGCCTTGTTACTGTAGGAACCATCTCTGCTAGGGAGGCAGGTCAGATAGGATAGTGGTCAAGAACGCTAGCTTTGGGGTCAGACTTCTTGAGTTTAAAGACCGAATCTACCATTTACTGCCTAAGTAACCTCGGACAAATTACTGGAACCTCTCCGTGTCCCAGCTTCCTTACCTATTCAATGGGGATAATAATAGTAGCTCTTCATGAGGCCATTGGGAGGGTTAAATCCATTAAGGCATTTAACTTAGAACAGTGCCTGACGTATACTGAGCACTCCCAAACCGTCAGCTGTTATTTACTTGTTTGTGTGCTAGAATGTAAACCTCCTGAGGGTGGGCATCACTTCTCTCTCATTCGCCTCTGTGGTCCCAGTGCCTAGAACAGCACCTGCAGGGCCACCACACTCACCAGCTCCAGGAGCATGCCTCTTGGAGTGTGTGTGGTGGCCCCAAGTGCCTGACAAATAGTAGCCGAGCAACAAATATTTATTGATATTTATCATAATAGGACCAGAACACTCCTTGCGCCTCCACCACGTGTGCACACACACACACACGCGCACACACACACCTCCTGTGCCTGTCTTTCCCTGACAGATGAGAAGGAGGAAAGCATCCTGGGCAGCATCCCTCTCCTGAGCTTCCGGGTAGCAGCGGTGCAGCCCTCGGACAACATCAGCCGGAAACACACGTTTAAGGTCAGCTGGCCTTCCTCTCCCAGGTCAGGCAGGGGAGGGAGGCCTGCTCTTCTAGACCGTGTGGGAGTGGGGAAGGACCAGGAGCCATCTCCCTAAGGAATCCCAAGTGCTGATGGTACAGGAGGGAGTAGGCAATGGACCATACAGCCATCGTGAGGCTAAGGCAGGCTGTGCGAGACCCTCCTCTTCTCCTGGTGGTCCGGTGAGCAATTCTCCCCAGGGTGGGCCAGTAGAGATGTGATTCAGCAGCACCACTGTTCTTCCTGGGGAAGAAATAGTTATGTCCTGAGCCCTTAGACCTTTTGCCAGTGTACTGTCCCTGGGAAGTCCCTCTCTGCAGAGGCAGGATCTGTGCCTGGTAAGGTTCTAAGATCTTTTCTTCCCACCTTGGTCCCAGGAAATTGTTCAAATTTCCCCCAAATTGACTCAAATTGCAATCTTTAGAGAAAATTAGGAGTTGCATTTCATTCCAGTCAAGAGCTGCAAACCTTAGGCAGACGACAGTTGGAGAGAACAAGTACTCAGGAAAATGGGACTCACCTGCTCCATGTCACTCCCTCTGAGCCCCTGGGGGATCCGCCAGTCAAAGACGCGCCTGCAGCTGGCTCATCCTAGGCCAGTGTTTTTCCACATTTAAAAATTCATGACCCATTAAGAACTATAAAAATTCTGTGCCCTTTTTGTATTTTATGTTGCAAAAACCATAGGTTCCTTTATATTTTCCAAATATAAAATTACAATCTCCATCACACACTTTCTTAGTACAAAGCCCTCTCTCGCCTAGTTGAGAACTGCAGCTCAAGACCTTTAAAGCTGGAAGCTCTAGTGTTTAGATAGCAGGACCTGCAGGTCACACTGGGTCACACCAGGTCAGTTTCTGAGCCCCAAGGGCCTCAGAGACTCTGCCTCTTTGTGTCCTAAAGCTCTGGTGTTTAGATAGCAGGACCTGCAGGTCACACCGGGTCACACCAGGTCAGTTTCTGAGCCCCAAGGGCCTCAGAGACTCTGCCTCTTTGTGTCCTTCAGACTCTGGTCACCTGGCCACAGAAAAGATGTGGGCAGTGTTCACAGGTCCTGCTATGGGGAACAAGGAGAGACTTAATTTGGCACATAATTAGTTTCCAGCCTCCCAGGGTCTTGTATGCCAGAGGTGAGAACAGAATGAACAATTAATAAAATTCGGACTCCAGGGAGCCAGGTTCTAGCTGGGGAAATAGGAACAGGCTGTTTAACCAACAAACAGTTCTGCTGTACACAGACGCACACCCACGCCCACATGCAATCAAACAGCCTGTCTCACCCTCCCCACCAGACCTGTGCAGATACACCTAGGCACCCCAGCTTGGAGCTCTGCCAGCAGCAGGCAGAGTGTCTGACAACCATCCATCCTCCTCAAGCCCCAGCCATGGCTTCTGTGGCCACCAGGCCCTCGCCTCCTTCGTTTTCCCCAAGGAGTGCACTGCCTCTTTAAAGCCCAACTCTGAGGCTGTGCTCAGTGGCCCACAAAGGGCTCTGATTGTGGCTATTCAGTGGCCCTTCCCCAGGGAAGGGAGGGGGAGCTGAGACAGAGGAGGACTGTCCTGCTGCAGCCACCAAGTGGAACTCTGGGATGGCTAATAATGAGGAGGCAGGGGCTGTTCCTGCCCAGGCTGCCGCGGGATGCCTTTACCTCTCCCCACTCCGGCCCCTCAGCGGCTCAGGGGGCTTCGCCCCGCTGGGACACCTCCTCAATTCTCTGGCCCCTTTCATAGTTCCAGGCCAGTGCCCCTTCCCGCTCCCCGTCAATAGCCCTGTCTTTTCCCAGGCCCTCTGCCTTCCCCTGTCACAGGCACTTGTTCCTGTGCCTCTGCTCTCTCCTTGTTTCCCGTGGCATGTTTTGTTTCCCAGCGTGACTGTGAGCTCTTCAAGTGCAAGAGCACGTCTTGGCCTCCCTTGTGACGGGTACCCCCAGTGAGCTCTGCACACAGAGGCCGCTCCCTGGACGCTCACTGAATTGATGGATTCATTTACTTCCCAGCGTGACTGTGAGCTCTTCAAGTGCAAGAGCACGTCTTGGCCTCCCTTGTGACGGGTACCCCGAGTGAGCTCTGCACACAGAGGCCGCTCCCTGGACGCTCACTGAATTGATGGATTCATTTACTGCCCGCTCCCACCTACCCTGGACACACCCAGGAGTCCTGCCTATGTCTCTCTCGCCTACAATAACCCTGTGTTCTCCACCCAGAGGGCTTGCTTGGGCCCCTGGTCTCTCTGCCCCCATGCATTTCCCGTACCAGCTGCCTCCCGACAGCCTCACTGGTTTTTCGTCAGCACCTCCCCTGTCTCTCCCACCCCGTCCTGAGCTCTCCCACATGCTGGGCCCTCTGCTGGAGTACCTTACAGTCAGCAGAAGTCCAGAGGCATGAGGCCCACCCCTGCCCCTCGCTGGGTAATGGCTCCTGTTAGAAAGACATTGAGGGCAGGGGAAAGGCGGAGATGAGGTGGGACCAGTTGCAGTCAAGGGAGCCTCGTGAAGGTCAGGCTGGGAAAACATTTGGGGGCTGTGGGTTTGACCTTGCTGCTTACCACAGCCCTGAAGCTTGGTCAGAGGAATCCTAACCCCCCCACCTTCCAATCCCCAGAGACCCAGTACTTAGCACCCAGTGGGTCATAGGCCAGAGTGAGGCTCACATCTGAGACTCTTAATCATGTCTGGATCTCCTCTGTTGAGTGGGATACACTAGGCTACCTACTTTCTCTGGGGAATTGAGGGTCTCACCTGGGGAGTATGCTGAGGTCGCAGAAAGAACATGTCCCATGGCCTCTTTTCCTTGTGGGCTACAAACCTTGAGTCTTACTGGGCAGACCCCTCTGCATTAAACAGATGCATCAGTTAAGACCAGAGCAAAAAGGCAATTTGTCTGCAGTTGCAGAGCTGATCAGGAGCAGAGCTAGTAGTAGTGCTGGGGTTCCCTGACTTACTCTCCACAACCAGCCCAAACTCCCCACTCCCCACCTCTTGACGGGCTGAGCTGGGCATTGCTGGGTGCTGTTGTTCCCTTGGTGACACCGAACAGAGGGGAGAGTCCAGACACCCCCTTCCCTGTGCTCCTCGATGTTTCCTGCCACGTTGTCTTCTGTCTCTCCCTCTGGCGTTTGGTTGACCTGTTCTCTGCTTCTCCTCCTTCTGACCGCATGAGGACCCCTCCTCTGGACAGGAGTTCTCTTCGGGTTCCCGCCCGCTGTGCCTGCTCGCGGCCGCCAACTAGGTAGTGTGCTCCGTCTGTGTGCCCGTGCATGCCCTTGCATGCCCGTGGAAAGGGGCTTGGCTGTCTCTCCTCATGAAAGAGACATGTAGCTTCTCAGTGGTGAAGCCGGGGCTGAGACTGGCATATGCTCAGGGGGTTGTCTCCCCTGACATCGGGTAATTGCCTTTCAAATCAAACATGGAATTTGATGGGAGAGTGGGTGTGGTAATTGTCCCTCCCGCTTGTGATCACCTCAGGTGGGCCAGGTAGGCTTACCTGGCTGTTGGGCTGCCTTGTGTCCAGAGACTAGCCAAGGCAGAAACCCGGATTCCGCTGGAGCTCTTGGAATAGCTGCGGGCCCCCCTCCTCACCTTACATCTGAGCACCATGTGGGGAAAAGAGCTACCGATCCAGAGAGAGGCCTGACTGACTGTCCATTCTGTGGGTCTTGGTGTCCTCTCCCTACAGGTGACCGTGTGCTGGGTGGATGAGGCTGGGGACAGTTCCGCGCACTGCCTCTCCTCACAGGCCGAGCATGCTGGTGTCCGCACCTACTTCTTCAGTGCCGAGAGCCCCGAGGAGCAGGAGGCCTGGATCCAGGCCATGGGGGAGGCTGCCCGAGTGCAGATCCCACCAGCCCAGAAGATAGCGCCCCAAGCTGTGCGCCACAGGTGAGTGCCAGGGAGAGGAGGAGGAAGAGGACTGGAGAAGTGCCCCAGCTCTGCGCCACCACCGAGCCCGGTGAGCCAGGTTGAACCCCTGGAGAGCATGTGAACATCTCCTTGCATCCGAGCAGGAGGCCTGGCCGAGTGGTTTCAGAGCTGAAGTCTCTCTGAGCTGGGGGACATTCTCTTGGGGCCTGACCAGGATCCAAAGGTCAGGGTCATTTGTTCATTTTTGTCAGCTGTGGGTGTTAAGCACAAGCCCGTGGAGGAAGGTGGACTCAGGTTTGAATTACAGCTTGGCCACTCGCCCACAGTGGGACCTGAGTGTAAGTGACTTAAGCTCTCTGAACCTGAGTGTCCTGTCCTTAAGACCAGCAGTTATAATCCTACCTCGCAGGGGTGTTGTGAGAACTACGTAATGTACGGTCAGTGCTCCACATGTAGCAAATACTTGACATGCGGCTGCTCCTGTCGCCCTGTCACCATGGCACCCACTGTCTCATTGTCTGTCTCTCCTCTAACTGGATGTGGAGTCTTGAGTTAGGTGTTAACAGGGATCCAGAAGAAGGAGGTTTTACAGTGTAGGCTTCAAGTCTGTTCACATGTTTTAGAAATATTTACCAAGCAATATTTCAACAAGGATGCTTGAATTTGGGAAGCTATAGGGAGAAAACTGTCACAAGTTTCCATCTTTGCTTCAACCAAGGGGCATTCTTCCAGAAGCTCATTCGTTCATTTCACAGATACTTACTGTAAATAGAAGTGTGTAAGGTACACCGGGTGCTGGATACAAGTGAGGGATGTCTGCTGTGCTCCGCGCCTTGTGGAGCCTAAGTTCTAACAGGAAGTCGGTCCTGGAAGAAAGGACTATTTTGGAGAAAGGAACTTGCTTGTGTTTATATGCCTATGAATTTGGAGGCAGCAACTTCTGTCCCTGGCACCTGCCATGTTTTATGTTACAGCAGTCCTAGGAGGGGAGATATTATAGCCGTTCTGCCAATAAGGAGCCCTAGACTCATGGAAGTTTTAAGTAACTTTCCACAGAAGAGTGAGCTGACCTGTAATGAGCCTTTGTAGCTGGGACATCAAGGACAGATACTGTTGTGAAAGCTCAGTGTAGTGTAAGCCAAGTTTGGGGGGCTGGATCAGGGGTAGACTTCAGAGGAGACCAAAACTAGGCGAGGTTAGTCTTGGCCCCAGCTCAAAGGCTGGGCTCATGGCAGACCAGCAGAAGGGAGTGGAGAGTGACCTGCGAAGAGGACCCAGAAGGCAGGATGAGCTGGGCATGCATAGGCAGGATCTGATTACACTGTGCAGTGATTGCTCAGGCTGGAGCCAGGAGACGAAGCAGTGGCATTTAGGAAGCAGAACTGGAATTCACTGAATCTCAGTTCCATCACTACCTTCCTGCCCATCCTTTTCCACTACTTTTCTCCTTCCCAGTCGACCACCCCCTGCCCAACTCCATGCTGGGCTGGAGTCACTTACAACATCTCCCTTGGCATCCTGCAGCCATGAGAAGCCAGACTCAGAGAACATCCCACCTAGCAAACACCACCACCAGCCATCCCAGAACAACCTCCCCAAGCCTGAGCCAGAGGCCAAGACTCGAGGGGAGGGTGATGGCCGAGGCTGTGAGAAGGCAGAGAGGAGGCCTGAGAGGCCCGAAGTCAAGAAAGAGCCTCTGGTGAAAGCCAATGGCATCCCAGCTGGACCGGAGCCAACCTCAGAGCCAGGCAGTCCTTACCCCGAGGGCCCAAGGGTCCCAGGGGGTGGGGAGCAGCCCGCCCAGCCCAATGGCTGGCAGTACAGCTCCCCTAGCCGGCCAGGGAGCACAGCTTTCCCGCCCCAGGATGGGGAGAGTGGGGGACACCGGCGGAGCTTCCCACCACGTGCTAACCCCGACAAAATCGCCCAGCGCAAGAGCTCCATGAACCAGCTTCAGCAGTGGGTGAACCTGCGCCGGGGGGTGCCCCCGCCTGAGGATCTTCGGAGGTGAGGCCTGGCGGGGGGCCGCGGTGGGGCTGGGATGGTGTTGTGGCTAGGGCATGGCGATGGGGTTGTAACCATGAGGCATCCCCTAGTGGAAACCTTCTGGAAGCCAGGCTCAGTTGGGAAACCAAGACAGTCCCATGGTTCCCAGCTTGCCCAAATCCTTTCCTGCCTGATGGTTCCATCATTAGAATTTGACCATTGCCCCTGATTCTTGCTTTCTCTGCTTCCTTCAGAAGAAGGGACAGAGCACCCCAGGACCTCCCCAAGGGTGTGGGGTAGCCCAGGAAACAGGCAAGTGTAGGGAGGGTCCTTGAAGGTGTCCTGGTCAGACATCATCCATGCTACGGACCCTGCTACAACATCCTTTATTCCAGTGTTTCTACCAACACGGAACTCACTAACCATCAAAGCAACTCACTCTTCCAACAGCTCTAATTGTTTGAAAACCATTATTTATATAAAGTTTTTTTCTAAAAAGAAAAGAAAGGAGCTATTGGTCCTAATATTGCCTCTGTTGATCAATTTATTTCTTTATCCAATGACCGGCTTTCAAATATCTGGAGACATTTATTGTGCCTAACAGTGAGCATGAGGGCAAGTGGGTCTGCCAGTTCCTTCCCTGGGGGCTTGGGCAGCTCCAGGGACTGCAGGCAACAGCCTCAGGGAGCCTGCGGGGTCTGGGAGGAGCTTGCCCTCTAGTGGCCTGAGCTGCAGTTCACCGCTGGCGGTCTGGTGCCTGAGGGCCTCAACAGGGACGAATCCCAGGAACCTACAGATTCCGTCCTTGACAAGATCATACAACCAGGAGGTCATCTTTCTGTCCCTCCTCTGCTGCCCTCCTTCAGGTGCCTGGTACACTTGTGTTCTGTTCACCTTTCTTGGACAGAATCTGATACATTGGTTCACACTGAGCTGGAGATGGCTGATAAGGCTTAAAGTTTCTCCCCAGGAGTATATCATTTTAAAGAGACAAAGATTGAATTGCTCCGAATGGTGTAATTTCCAGCCTCAGCACTGGTTGGGAAAGGGGGCTTTTTTTTTTTTTTTTTTTTTCTTTTTCCGTGTCCAGCAACGGATCGCAACCCTCAGTGTCGCCCCCGCACCGGACCGGGACCGGCAACGGGATCGCAACCCTCGGTGTTGCTCCCGCGCCTCGCTCAGCCAGTGAGCGGGAACCAGTCTGTATGTGGGATCCGAACCCTTGGCGGGAGCGCCATCGCGCTTCCCAAGCGGTGCACTATCCAGTGCGCCACCGGGCCGGCCCAAGGGAAAGGGGGCTTTGAGGACAGCAATTTTTCCCTCATCTCCGGAATAAATCTCAGCCCTGCCTGGGCAGTGGCCGCCTCTGTGTGCTCACAAGGCCGGCCTGGGGCACCGTTCACCTATTCAAGCACCCTGCTCCAGGCTGGAGGACATGGAGGGGAGCTGGGGCACAGGTGAATGGGTGGAGATGCGCTCATTTTGTCTGCCTTCTTTGCAATGTCCTCTCCTTCTCTTTGTCTCTCCAGTCCCTCTAGGTTTTACCCAGTGTCCCGCAGGGTTCCTGAGTATTATGGCCCCTACTCCTCCCAGTACCCTGATGATTACCAGTACTACCCACCAGGTGTGCGGCCGGACAGCATCTGCTCCATGCCTGCCTACGATCGAATCAGCCCTCCCTGGGCCCTGGAGGACAAACGCCACTCCTACCGCAACGGAGGTGGCCCTGCCTACCAGCTGCGCGAGTGGAAGGAGCCCACGGGCTATGGGCGGCAGGATGGCACCGTCTGGATCCCCAGCCCCTCCCGGCAACCAGTCTATTATGATGAATTGGATGCCACCTCCGGCTCCCTGCGCCGCTTGTCCCTGCAGCCCCGTTCCCACTCAGTGCCCCGCTCGCCTAGCCAGGGCTCCTACAGCCACGCCCGCATTTACTCCCCCGTCCGCTCACCTAGTGCCCGTTTCGAACGGCTGCCACCTCGCAGCGAGGACATCTATGCTGACCCCGCAGCCTATGTGATGAGGCGATCCATCAGCTCCCCTAAGGTGAGCCACCAGCCTGCCCCTCGACCCTGAGATCCCCAGAAGCCTAAGACCATCTGCTGAGAAGAATCGGAGATGCAGGGGCATCTGGGCCACAGAGCCCTGAGCTGTGTGTCCATAGGACCAGCGATGCAGCCCAGGGGATCTGCTGGCCCACAGTTCTCTCTCTAGAAGAGCTGCCCTGGGGGGTGGCTTTGCCCCCTGAGTAGGAACTGTGCTGTCTGTGCCCATCCCCAGGAACTGCAGTCTATATAAGAAGACAGAGAAGATTCTGTCTTTTCAAATCTTGAGGACCTGGACAGATCATTGTGAGGGGGGCTGCTGTCCATTTTAGTTTGGAATGTGCTCTGGGACAGGATACAAACATCCCTAACCTTAAACTTCAGTTGGTGGGAGAGCCCACATCCCAGCCAGGCCCTCTCACCTCTGCAATCCCCTTTCTCTTCCAGTATGATTACCTGGGAGACAGGCGGCCAGTCCCTGCAGGACTGTTCCCCTACAACTACCCACCATCCCCCACGGTCCACGATAAGATGGTACGTCCTCTCCTCCCCCCACACCCCACCTCAGGACCTCTCCTCTCTGACTCCAGCCAAACTGGGCAGATGCTGGGGATGTTCTGTGCCTGATGCCCAGCCCATCTGGTTTTTAGTAGCCTCTGGATACCTCCTCCCTCCTGGCCAGGACACCAGCCCCGACACAGAGTTTGGTGCCAATGACCCCTTCCCCTCTGTGACACAGGGCAGAGGAGCAGGGATGAGATCTGGGAGCGTGGAATGTCCTGATCCTCCAGTCCTGAGCGCAGCACGCCTCTCCTGCATGCAGGAGGAGGGGCCTGGACAGGGAGCTTGGGTTATGGGCAGGCTAGAGATCCTCATAACCGGCAAGGTCTAAACTTTTTTCTCCCTAAGCATATTTGCTTCAGGTTTGTCCTTTGCCTGGAATGCCACCTCTGGGAAAAGAGACAAATGGGGTGATTGAGGAAGAGATTTTCCATATTGTGTCTCCCTTTTTTTTCCCCCCTCTCCTTTCTACTTATGTCTCTTCCTGGAATTTGTTCTGAGGATTTTTGCTGCCACCTGGAGAACTAGATGCAGATGGCCTCTTTGGGTGGGTTCGGGAGAACCACTGGGACCCACAGGCAGAATCCGCATCCCTGAAAGCCTGTTGGTGACTGCTCCCCATGAGAGCACCGGGGGCCAGGGTGGAGGAGGCCTGCACAGGCCTGGGGGCTGCCACTCCATCCCCTCTCTCTTATTCTTACCCTGCCAGTGTCCAAACACTGTAGCCTTGACCCATAGCAAATGCACCCCCCAGAAACAACACACTTTTCCAGAAAACTCAGAAGGGGCTGCTAAGAAGTGCTGGCTAGATTTCTTCAGTGGTGCTTACCTCTCCCAGGGAGGACAGGGAAGACCTAGGAGAGATGGCGGAGTTGGGGCCTGGAGCCTGTCCCTCCTGTCTCTGGGAGTGTCCAGTAGAGAGCTACTTTGCCTGCCTGCGTCCTTGTCCCCTCCCTTCCCCAGAACTCAAATGCGAAGCGAGGAGCCTCTCCTTGTCCTTGCCCAGCTAACTCTTAACTGCTTTGCTTCTTTTTTTTATTGTTTTCTTTTGTGTGTTCCTGTTTGTTTGTGTTGCTGTTTGGCCTCTTGGCCTCGGGCTCCGGGTAGGATGAACTTTTAGATCTTCAGTTGCAAAGAAACCTAGAGTATTTGGATCAGCAGGTAGGCAGAGCTGGTGCCCCCTCGCCATCCCACAGCCCTCCATCGCCTCTCCCTCCTCCTCCCTACCTCCCCACCTGCCAGCCCTTTGACTGCCTTTGTTGGTGCAACCAGGACACAACAAAGTGGCTTATGTTTTGGTTTGCTCCTTCACACCCCTTCTCTTCACAGCCCTTTAGGGCAGCTGGGAGTTTCCTGGGGAAAGAAACAGAATAAATGGGCACATGAATAATTAATGCCACTTCATATTTCTCCGGTGTTCAGCCCGGATGGAACTGCCCCCAGGGTGCAGGTGGGACTTTGCATTTTTGCTGGAGAGAGGAGGGAGTAGCAGAGACAAAGGGAGGGAGCTCTGGGCTTGAACCTAAAATGCTAGGGATTTAGTTCAGCCTGAATCTGGGAAATTACCATATCATATTCCACCCGTGGTTGTTAAACTCTGTAACTTGTAAACTGAGGCCTACGGACCTGCCCTAGGATGATTTTTTCAATAATTCAGTATATCTGTTAGTTCCTCTGCAAAGCTCTTGCATACACAAGCTCATGCTTTCCTGAGAATTCAGCACAGTAGACAGAGGCAGTATTATCAACCCAGTTTTACAGACAAGCAAGCCGAAGAGGCGAGGAGTGTCCCCGTGAGATGGAAGCAATTTGCTGCCTGGGCTCCAAGGTCCACGGCGCTAACCCTTAGCTAAGGGGGCTATGATGCTCCCTGGGTTTAGACAGGCTGGTGGTCAGTGTGCTGGGCATTTATATGAGCACATAGGCTTATGTTCAGATCTGTGCTGCAAACCATGGGGGACCTGGAACACTGTTGCGTGGAGGCAGCTGGGTTAGCAGAAATAATAGTAATGTCAGTAATAATAATAGTGGCAGCAGCTTCCGTAATTGGGTGTGTCCATGCCCCATGCTGTTCTAAGCTCTTAACAGACCCCTAACTCATTTAAACTTTATAATAACCCTACCAGGTGGGTGTTGTTATTATCCTCATTTTACAGCTGAGGAGATTAAAGCACAGAGAGGTTAAATCACGTTCCACGGACACAGCCAGCGGACAGCAGAGCTTGGAATGTAACTCTGAGCTTTTGACCCACTTTACAGCATACGTTTTACAAACGTCTCATGTGCAACAAAGCTGGGGTTGAACCTAATCAGGATGACTTCATGCTCTTAAAGTTGCAGAAAGAACCATAACCCGAAATGAGAGGATATAGCTGCACTGTTGGTTCCTCTAGTCACAAGCCACAAGACCCGTCATCCCACTGGGCCTCGATGTCACGATGAGATCATCCTCACAGAAGACCTGGGGCACTAGGTAGCCCTGGTGCCCACAGTTTAGTCAGCAGGGACGGCTCCTCCTTCGAGGACCTTGCATTCCCGTTCCAGAAGCAGCGTATGGTGTCCACACCATGAGCATTCCAGTTCGTGTGGGGACAAGTCCCAGGATGTCAACTCAGAGCAGGGCTGGGAAGAATGGGCTCCTCCCAGTGGGAAACAAAGTCTGCAGTGCTCAGAGCCCTCTGCTTCCACGCTCCCAGGCAGGCTGTCCTCTCTGTGGCCTGGGCGGTTGGCTTTCTACTCTGTCCTCAGTGCCTGGCTGTCCAAGCATTCAGTGCAGAGAGTGCGACCCCTTCCTGGGGGCTTCAGAAACAACTCATCACAGGATCTCCCCTGGATAAAGGCTAATATTCTTAAAAAGCAGTCTTGTGTGATGAGAAGAGTCCAGAACATAGTCAGACTCTGCCACACTAGTTCCAGCTCTGCCATTTACCAGGACTTTTTGCTAGCCAATTAGCTCAGTTGGTTAGAGTGCAGCCTTATAACACTAAGGTCATGGGTTTGGGTCCCCATACCAGTCAGCTGCCCCCCACCCCCCAAAAAAAATTTACCAGGGTTTTTTTTTTTAATCTTGGAAATGTCACTTAGTCTCTCTGGGTCTTTGTTTTCTCAATCATAAGATGGACATTGTAGAACCTGACCGCTCTACCTCACAGAGGCATTGGGAGAATCAAGTGGGAATATATATTAGAGCACTTTGCCAGGCATTAGAGAGGAGTGGTGATCGCTGTTCTTATTATTTTATTGTTTTTCCAAAATTCAGAATTATTAAGTACCACTTACTGTGTCTCAGGCACCAGGTTAGGTGCTTTCTCACAGAATGTCTCTAACATTTTGGAGAGATAGAAGGTAGTGCACAGGATTCCTCCTACAGGTGAGGCCCACATGGGCTGAAAGATCTCCCAAAGCACTGCACAGGTGGGAGTGGGCCAGGAAGAAACCATTCCTGCTTCCCTCCTGTGTTGCTTTATATTCACTCTTTGGGGAAGGAATGAGATCAGTTGGTGCTTGGGAAGAGCCTGGGCCTCGCCGTTGCCCTCTCAAAGTCTCCTGTGTTGGTAGATCTGCCTTGTCCTGCATACACGCACACACATGCTCACCATCCATACACACTATGCACAGGACACAAGCAGCAGACTCAAACACACACACACCATATGCAGTCACACACACATACACGCACACCCCAAACACAATAAATAAAATCTCAAACCCATACACACGTGCCCCAGGAAAATAGGGATAGACTTGAGCTTGGATCCTTACAGAGAATGTGGTTGATGTCCTGCTGACTTTTAACTCTCACAAAGACTCAGTCTCATATGACAAAAGGCTCTTTTGAAAGCTCTTTTAAATAACAGTTTATGCCACAGAAAAAATGTCCAATTAGGCTGAAGTGGTAGAAAAACCAGATCCTAGGAAGGCCTTTTAAGATGCTGCAGACCCTGCAGAAGTGGGTGGTGGTGCCACTGCCCTGTCTACAGCTCACAGATGTGGGTCCTGCCAAGATTGGGCAGACAACGGAAAAGCCATAGGGGCCCCCTGAACTGTGACCCCAGAAGCCTGTCCCTGTTGTGGCTCTGTCCTCCCTTCCCTCGTTCGTTTTACCTCCCAGAAAGCTTTTCCTGCACAACTCCCTTCTGTCTTATGCTGCCTTCTGGAGAACAGTGGAGTTAAAGGGACACAGCCAGGGACATTCCCTGATAAGTTCACTTTTTCATCCTCTCTATTGGAACCAGTGAGGGAAATGATGGTATTTCTGGTTAATTTGATTGGCCAGCCCCCTCTCTCTCACTTCTTCCTCTCTCTCTCTCTCTCTCTCTCTCTCTCTCCACCCCCTCCCTTTATCTCCCTCCCTCCCTCTCCCTCTCTCCACCCCTCCCTCTTCTCCCTCCCCCCTTCTCTCTCTTTTTCATTTGGCAAATAGTCTTTCCCCCACGTTCCTAATGGTCCTTGAAACATAAAGATAATGTGTTGAGAACAGTGCTCTGATAGCTGGTGTCCCTTTAACGTGGCTCGCTTGCCCTGGCCTCCTTATTTGCTCCCTTGAGTCATCCAAGATCCCCACAGATGCCACCAGCCCAGCTCTGGAAACCATGTTTAGCTGTCTTTCCTGCACTAGAGCCAAGGGGTGGCAGGGCTCAGAGAGAGGGACCTGTGTCTATGTATTTGTGAAGGCCCATCCAGAGAGCAGGTTCCAGAGAGCAGGTTCCAGATTTTCTTTTTTACTTGTTTCATGTAGTTAGTTCACATTTGGGGAGATCAGCCTTTCCAACTGCCTGTATGGTCGTCATCCAAAGTGGCATGAGAAATGAGACCAGGGCAAGGAGATGGCCACCGTGGCCAGTGTGGATGAGAGCCACAGCAGCAGGTGCTCAGGTGCTGTGAGCAAGGGCCTGTGGCCTCCCTGAGCCCTTCTGTGGCCCTTCCTCAATGGCAGCTTCAGTGGCCGGTTCTGAAACAGTTCACAGGGAGTGAGCGATGGGTGAGACCAAACACAGGGTGCTGGAGGCCCCAGGAGGAGCCGCCCTCCCCTGTTTCCTGGAAAACAAGCACGGGGGTGTGGGGAGATCCCCATCCCTGGGTCCAAGTGTGAATCGTCCGTCCCTTCCTCTGCTGCAGATGAGTGAGAGCGAGACTCTCATCAGTATGGTGAACCGCATGGTGGAAAACTCCTCCCCCAGGGCCCAACTCTTCATGCAAGTAAGACCTCTGCCTGGCAGCATGGACCCTGTCCACGTCATTTCCGCTGCTTGTGCATGGTCCAGTCGCCCCATCTGCGATGAGGCTCACCCCGCCCAACCTGCTCATCCGCCAGGCCTCATCTCCCCTGGAGACAGGCTCAGCCTGATCTTCCTCTCTTAATTCCACTGTGTCACCTCCATTCTTCACCTTCATGGGTAAACACAAGGCCCATTTCCCAAACCATCAAAATAGCCAGCACGAACATCTCATGCCATGCTGGGGATTGCAAATCTGCTTTTTAATGTCCAAGATTTCCGTTTCATATTTGTTGTCTTCTTGACAGACATCACTGGGGTTAAGGGCATGAGGGGCATAACATGGAGCCATCCAATGCCAAAGGTGTATAGAATGTGCTGTGGTCACCAGATGTGTCATTAAGGCTAGGTGGCATTTGCTACACCTGGAGACATTTCTAAATTCATGCTGATCCTGGTTTAGGCACAAGGCCTGTGACTGGTGTTCAATCTACTAGGGCAGTAGTTCTCAAATGTTTCTAACACTCGTTGCCACCAGTCTCCTATGTCCTGTCCCCGCAGATAACCGAGGCATTTGCTGACGTTTTCCTGGTTATTGCCAGTAAGCGATGGGGAGCTACATGCCCCTGCAGGCCCACTCTGCCGCAGATCCTGGAGCTTAGGGGAGAGGAAATACAGAGCCTGAGGGGAGCAAAGTTCTACTCTCCCCAGCATCAGCCTAGGAAAATTGGGACAGAGTCCCCAGCCAGGGACAGAGAATTAGCTCAGGTCCCTGGAACAGGAGCTACCAGAGGCGATGGATGGACTGCAGTCTCTGGAAGGAACGGAGCAGGGCTGTGACATCAACTTTCCTGCCCCTCACGCCCTCATCCCACCCCTGCTGCGGTAACCAACCTCATGTTCCTGCAGGTCCCTCCAAGCCCAGAAGTGTTCCGGGACAGCCTCCACACGTACAAGTTAAATGAGCAAGACACAGATGTAAGAGCAGCTCCCCCTGCACCCCTGTCCCCTCCAGCCCCCTCCTGCTGTTATCATTGTCCTCTCTCCTCTCCGGAGCTCTCTCTCCATCCATCTGTCTCTCCTGGTGGCCCTTCAAACATTTGGTTCCTGTCCTCATCACAAAGATGCCATTTGCCTGCCTCCTCCTCATCCCCCTTCTCTTTTGGGGCTTACACGTCCTCCCCCTTACCGCACACGCTGGCTAAGTGTGTTTCTCACTGAGCAATAGCCCGCTCGTCTACAGCGGTGGGATCTGCTTAGAACAGGAGTGCAGATTTTGTTGGGAAATAAACCAGTCAGTCTAGTCTCTGCCAGCATGGCATTAGTTCCTACAGGTAACTAGAAAGAAGAATGTGGCCCTGCCCCTGCCCTCAGGGATCTTCAGGGTAGTGGGAGCTGCCAGGTGGTAATGGGTGATAACATATGACTCACATACCGAATGGGAGCGGGAATAGGTTCTGTAGAAGTGCAGAGAAGTGAGGCCAGGTAGGCCGGTGGGTCAGGGACAAAACAGGTAGCATGTGAGCTGGGCCTGGAAGGCTCAGAGGCCAAGATGTAGCTCAGCAGAAAGGAACAAAGAAGGTATGTGGGGATGTTGTGAATGAAGGTGTGTACATGGGAAGCCCAAGTCTTTCCAAAAGAAAAGTTTGGCCTAAACTGCCTCCTCCCCATCACCATGGGCTCTGCTCAGGTAGTGGGCCTGCCCAGCAGGCCTGGGAGAGGCTCCATCCAGACAAGGACCAGCACAGGGTCAGCCATCCTGAGACCTTGGAGGCAGGAGGAGAGAACAGGCTCTCAGGATGAGAGAAGAGTAAGGGTCCCATGGGACTGAGGGACCAGTTCACATTGTTCACTGCTTTTTCTAAGACTGCATGTTCTGACACCCCGCCTGCCCCTGTGGTCCAGCCTAGGTGGTGAGGCCATAGTACCTCCTCAGCTCTTTGTGAATGCAGCCCTCGGGGGATGGGGTGCAGGAACTCAGCACTTGGTTCTCAGCCCTCTCAACATGATCCCTTGCTCAGAGAACAAACACATCTCCCTTCCAAGGTGGAGACCCGACTTCCTGGTCCTGGGAGCCTCCAAGGTCAAGGTGAAGGCCCAGGGTTCCTCAGCAGGAAAAGGAGGCGGTATCCAGAGGCCAGGCCCTGCTAACCCAACTCGTAGGTCCCCATCAAACCATGTCTTTACCCCTTCTTTCTCCCTCCCCCATCTCCTCTCTGGGACCCCAGAAGCTGCTGGGCAAACTGTGTGAGCAGAACAAGGTGGTGAGGGAGCAGGACCGGCTGGTGCAGCAGCTCCGAGCTGAGAAGGTGAGACCCTGGGGGTGGCCTTCAGTTGAGGCAGATGGACTAGGATTGCTTGGAGTGGGTTGTGAGTTGTCATCTCCATCCTGACTAAGCTGACAAAACTTTGTCCTTCCTTAAACTTCTGTCCTGCCCTTGGTCAGAACTGCTGAAAGTCTCCCAGGGACCTTAGTCAGTGTGAGGACAACCTTTGCTAAATTGCCTGGTTGAACCACTCAGGGCACAGGCCTCTGCTGTTAAAAACCCCCAAGAGGAGCTGTCCACGGCTGCTCTCAGCCATTCTCCTGCCTTTGTTCAGGAGAGCCTGGAAAGTGCCTTGATGGGGACCCACCAGGAGCTGGAGATGTTTGGAAGCCAGCCTGCCTACCCAGAGAAGCTGCTGCACAAGAAGGAATCGCTGCAGAACCAGCTCATCAATATCCGGGTGGAGCTGTCGCAGGCAACCACGGTAACCCAGGAAGCGGGGTCTGTGTGCCCATCACCGGGTTAGCACTGGACAGGAGCACCACCACCGCCCAGGCTGTGCTGTCCTAGTCTAGGTTTTCCTCTGAGGGCAAGAGCAGGTGCTTCCACCTGGGAGAGGCATAGCGAAGACCTTGAAGCTGCCTCGCATGTAGGCAGCAGGTGCACCAGGGTGCTTATTCCAGAGTCTCCACTGAGGAAATGAGCTTGTTTCCCACAGACTGTACCTGTACCGGCACTTATCTGGGACATCAGGAAGTAGAGGGTGATTTATTTCCCTGGCTGCTCTAACACCTTGCTGCCCACTCTGTCTTCTGCTTGGAGAAGCAAGGCACCGGCAGAAATGCCGCTGCCCTGGTCATTTCTCAGTGGGCACAGAGCCCATCCTCCCACATTGACTGCTGGGATAATGGCTCTCAGAAGAAGCAGCAAAAGCCCCAGGAAAATGTGGCCCCAAAAGAAGGACGGTCCCCAACCTCCAGAAGCCAAGCATCCTCCTTCGGGCTCTTTTCTCTTTGCCCTCCACATTTTATCCCCCAATCTGGGGAGAACAGGGTGGTATGAAAGTGATATTGTCCTGTTTCAGCCTGCCCACGTACCTGTAGAGGGTTCCGTTTTCTCTTTATATCAGTTTGCAGTGCGATGGGCTGTTGCGCCTCTTGTAAGGCCAGTGTTTGGCTGTCCTCAGAATGTCTCAGCCTTGTGCCCCTCTCCTGTCCCTCTGTGCCCTCCTGCCCAGACCTCCGGGCCTCAGGTACTCTGGCTCTCGGCCTTGTTGCAGGATAAGGAGGAATGCTTTGCTCATGGCAGCTTTCTCAGTAAACCCCTGTCCCTTCGCAGGCCCTGACGAATAGCACTATGGAGTATGAGAACCTCGAGTCTGAGGTCTCTGCCCTGCACGATGACCTCTGGGAGCAGCTCAATTTGGACGTCCAGGTGAAGAAAGGCCCCTGAGCACGGGGGGTTGGAATGTGCTCTGTGCCTTCCCTTGTACTTTTGGGCAGAAGAGACAAAGTGACTTCTTTTCTTGCTTTAGCGATCTCAGAGATTTCAGTCCAGGAATTGGTCCTGAGACAAAAGCAAAGGTTCAGACCACTTAGAATCCGAGTTTCAGGATGAAGATACTGTGGAATTCCTCTTTCATTTTGTCAACTCCCAGGGGAAGGAGTTATGGCTGAGGCATGGGAGACTTAGGTTAGACATAAGGTGTTTTATGACTGAAAGGATATAAAAAACAGACATGTAAGTATAAATATCTCGTGACGTCAGAAGAGTAGGCAGCACAGGAGCAATCTATGCAGGAATTTTTAGGTAAGAAAGAGGCTTTCCTTTCTGGGATGGGTTGATGTCTGCTTAGAGGATGGACATAGCAATCTCGGGGGGGTTGATCTTTTCTTTGCTGTCTTTTCTCCACCCGGGCCCTGCCTCCTCTCTGGTTTTGCAAGCCCTGTCTCTCTGATGCACTTAACACCCTGGTTTCCCCCATTTTCTCCCTGTTGCCCTCCTGGTAACAAAACTCACCACCCCTCCCTTGCAGCTGGTTAGGGTGAAGTGAAAACCTTCCTGGTCCCGAGGACCAAGATCCCACCACATCTCATGGTCGAGCCTCACTATAAACACAAATGTTTTAGGAAGTAGGACAGGGTCATGGTCACGCTGCTTGCTGGACAGCTGGTCTTGGGCGTGAGTCTCCTCATCTCTGAAGTGGGGACAGCTGCTGCCCTTCCCTCTCAGAGTCGCTGTCAGTTGAGATGAGGAAGTACAGGCAAAGCGCTTAGCCCAGTGCCGGGGACTGAGGGATGCCAAATGAACGGTGGTTATTATCTTTTGAAGAGCGTAAACTGTCATTGAATATAATTTATGACTAGGTATATGTTAGGTGTGAGTATTCTGAAAAGGCTGTTTGGATGTGAAGAAAAACCAGAAACTGGAAGCTCTCAGGAGGCCCATGGGAAGAAAACAGGCTACCGTAAAGTGTCCGCTTATGGCATTTGCTCTAAGACCCCCTGATCTGCCTGGAGGAGCTCAGAAGGGGGTCGTCACTCAGGTCCTGAGGCTCTGGCAATTCTGAGATGTGTTTTATAGAAGCCGAGGAGGCAGAGGCTGCCATGAGAAAGATGACCTTGCTGGGGAGGGGCGTGTGTGTGTGTGTGTGTGTGTGTGTGTGTGTGTGTGTGTGTGTGTGTGTCTGCATGTGTGTATGTGTGCGCGTGCGTGTGCACATGTGTGTGTGCGCGCGTGCGTGTGCGTATGTGTGCATGCACGTGCGTGTGCGTGCGCATGCGTGTGTGTGCGTGCGTGTGCGTATGTGTGCATGCACGTGCGTGTGCGTGCGCATGCGTGTGTGTGCGTGCGCGTGCGTGTGTATGTGTGTGCGCGCGTGTGTGCACGTGTGTGCGTATGTGTGTGCGTGCGTGTGCGTGCATGTGTGCGTGTGTATGTGTGTGTGCGCGCGTGCGTGTGTGCATACGCGTGTGCGTGCATGTGCGTGTGTGCACGTGTGTGTGCATGTGTGTTGTGCGTATGTGTGTGCGTGTGTATGTGTGTGCGCGCGTGTGTGTGCACGTGTGTGCGTATGTGTGTGCGTGCGTGTGCGTGCATGTGTGCGTGTGTGTGTGTGTGCGCGCGTGCGTGTGTGCGTGTGTGCATACGCGTGTGCGTGCATGTGCGTGTGTGCACGTGTGTGTGCATGTGTGTGCGTGCGTGTGTGCATACGCGTGTGCGTGCATGTGCGTGTGTGCACGTGTGTGTGCGTGCGTGTTTGTGCGCACGTGTGTGCGTGTGTGTGCGCGTGTATGTGCGCGCGTGCGTGTGTGTGTGCATACGTGCGTGCATGTGCGTGTGTGTGTGTCTACACGCACACACGCACGTGCACGCGGCTCCTGCCTCCTGCTGGTCCATAGGGCCCAGAGCATCCGGGCTGGGGGCAGGCTGGGATTTTCCTTGCTCGTCGCTGTTTCCTCTGACTGGTTCTGTGGCTGTTCCAGAATGAGGTGCTCAACCGGCAGATCCAGAAGGAGATCTGGAGGATCCAGGACGTGATGGAGGGGCTGAGGAAGAACAACCCCTCCCGGGGCACGGACACCGCCAAGCACAGAGGTGGCCGCCTCCTCCGCCAGCCTCCTGGGCTTCTTGCCTCACCAGAAACACTCTAGTGTTTCTGGCCTCCATCCCATGCCTGCCCACTCACACTGTGCCCCGAGCCAGTCAGGGCCTTCTCAGGGCTCCAGAAGCTTCCCCTGGGCCCTGGGTTGGGAGGCAGACCTGCCTTATCCCCCACAGAATAGACCAGGTAGACCACTCAGAGCCACTGTTGACCCTGATACTCTAGATTCCTCCCCAGCCCCCAAGCATGTGGGCGCACTGGTGATCTGTGACCCCTCCCTTAGTGTCTTCCTTGAGCCCTGGGACCTCAGGCTGGCTTTTTTTGACTCAGAAAAGAAGCAACAGTGTTGCTCAGAGGCACCAGTGTCATTTCTGTCTACCATCTTCGCTGCCCAGCACCCCTCTCAACAGCTAGCCTGTGACCCCAGCACCTGTAATGCATCCTTTCGGCAGGCCCAGGTGCCCTGAGACATCCACACCCCTGGGTCTGGCTCCTCCCCGGTGGGTCTGGCTCCTTTACCCTCAGTGCCTGTCTGCACACCAGGCCATTCCCCTCCTCCAGCCCTCATCTCTCTCCCCTTCTGTTTCCCCCAAGGAGGACTTGGCCCCTCCACCACCTATAGCTCCAACAGCCCAGCCAGCCCTCTCAGCTCCGCCAGCCTCACCAGCCCCCTGAGCCCCTTTTCGCTGGTGTCGGGCTCTCAGGGGTCCCCCACCAAGCCTGGGTCCAACGAGGTAAGTGGAGAAATGGAGCAGAAGGTAGGTGGGGAGGGAGGGCCAGATCCTCGTTTGCCTGAGCCACACAAGTTCTGTGCCCATCTCGGGAGTCATTGTTGCACCCAGTCTTGTGACCGTCCCTCCAGATTTCCCCTCTACCTGTTCTCATTTCCATCTGTCATCTTTAACTCCCTTTCAGGGAGGTCTCTTCCCGAGCACCAGGACGGTTAGCAAAGATACCATATCCTTAACAGGAATTTAAATCCAGGATTATTCCAGAGGGTGAGAAGGTTGAGGGTCGGTGTGGGGAGCAGTTTCCTAGTCAGCCCATCACGGGTGTTTATCGGGGCTCGACTGTGGGCAAGGGGTCGTGCAAGGCACTCTGGGAAAGATTCTCTGCGTGCCCCATGGTCTTTCGCTCGGGAAGCCCAGCACCCAATGGAGACCAAGACCAAGTCATAGTACGCCACCGGCCTAGGGCACGCCACAGTGTGTGTGTCTGTACTGAGCCACGCGGTTCAGGCAGTAAATGCTCTGATGTTCCAAAGGCGCGTGGAGCTCAGACTGGGCCATTGAGCATTTGGGTGGGTAGCAGGATGAGGGGAAGGCATTCTGGAGAGACGGTGGCAGCAAAGGTACGAGGTGGGAATGCGCCTGGCATGATGGTGAGGCAAGGAGAGAACTGTGGAGAAAAACTGGGGAGTAGTAGGGGGTGGTGGACAGTGGGGGTTCATTTGAGCAGGGCCTTGAAGGCCAGGCAGGGAGATGGCTGTGGAGTTGGACAGGGTGGGTGTCTGGGGTTCCCAGGGCCCGGCCCGGTTTCCAGCGCTGTTGTTGTCTGCCTCCTGCTAACGCTCTTTTCTCCCCCTCTCACAGTGCCTGCTCTTTTTCCTCCTAATGCTCTGGCTTCTCTCTGTCTCAGGAGCCTGGCCCGCCTCGGCCTCCCCTCCCCAAAGCCTACGTCCCCCTGGAGTCTCCTCCAACCGTCCCTCCACTCCCTAGCGAGAGCCGCTTCTGGCCATACCCCAACTCCCCTTCCTGGCACCGCAGTGGCGAGACAGCCAGGGGTCAGGTACCCAGCACCCTTGGGTCCTGGAGGGTGGGGGCGGGGGAGAATGGGCAAAGGGCCAGGTGAAGGGCCAGGTGAGGGGCAAGGTCGTTTTTCCCATCAATTCTCCCTAAGCTCAGTTGCCACCAGTCCCTGCCCCGTTGGACCGTGGGATATGGAAAGGGGTGGTTGAGACAGTCCACAGGCCAGCTGTCCCCTCTATGCTTTCTGTGGACAACGGGGAAATGAGTAGCTGCCCTACCCCACTGCCACACTCATGGGCAGCAGTCATGTGGGTGCTGGTGTCATGCCGCACTCCCTACCAACAGCACCAGCCCATGGAAATTGAGTCACACCCCTTCCGCCAGTGCCATTCCCGTCCCTTCCTGTCTCTTGGCCGCCTCAGGCCCCAGTCCTCCCATGCTCTCTCTCTGCCTCTGCTTTGTCTTGTGTCCTCTGGGTCTCATGAGCCCCTGAAGTGTAAGGATACAGGCCCTTTTCTCCTCTGTTCTGGCTCCTTCTCTCACCTGGATCCCTAGCCAAGATCCAGGAGACTGGCAGTTAGGCTTGGAAGAAGGTGTGTTGTGGGTAGAAAGGGCCTAAAATTGGAAAACCCATATACTTAGCAGCTCAGCTATGTGTAATTTGCAAAACCCTTGAGGGTTCGCCCGGTGAGGTGGACAGAGAAGATAACAGTACCTGTGTTTGACAGGTGGAGAAAGGGGATAGGACTGGCTCTCTAGCTGGGCTAGAGCCAAAGTTTCTGGCCTCTCGCCTGGTCTTCTGTTTGTGTTCTCCTCACTGAGACTTAGATTCTTCAACTATACAATGGGTGGAGGTGGCTCAGATGACGTCTGAGATCCCTTCTAACTCATGATTCTGTGACCCCACATTAAATGCCCTTTTCATTCCCCCAGAATCCTGGTACCAAGGCCCACCTGGTTCTGTTTGCACAGGTCTTAGGTGGGATCCTGGCAGAATCCTCAGATACCCTTGGCCTTTAATCCCCTTCCCCCGCCATTCCTTGACTCTGGCTCACGGCAAGTCTGTGCTTCTTAGTGCTTGCTGAGACAGCTGGTCGGGTGGAGGGGCCTCTCGCATTCCCCAGGGTGACCCAGCATTGACTAGCCTTAAGTGTATGGGTGGGGGGCTCCATTGCATCCCTGCCCACTGCCCAGCTGGCACACAGAGAATTTCCTTGCTCCCTGTGTGTCTTCAAAGGTTTGAGCTTCAACCATTGCAAAACAAAAAACATCACTGGGGACCAAATCCCCAGCAGCCACTCGGGCATCAACCGTATTCTCATCCTTTCTCCCCAGCCCAAGGCAAGCTATGAGCAAAGCAAGAAAGACCCCCACCAGACCTCACCCCCGGACACCGCCAGAGACATCAGCCTTGTGCCCACCAGGCAGGAGGTGGAGGCAGAGAAGCAGGCAGCTCTCAACAAAGGTACTGCTGTTCCATCCTCCCCTGTAGGAAAGGTGGAGGTCAGAGAGGAGCCCTGCACGTTCATTCATACCCAGAGAGAGTGCTCATTCACCCAGAGCCTTTAATCTCAGTGGCGAGTGGGACTGAGCCTCTGAGAAGCTGGCTCCCTGCCTTCCCGCTCTCCATGAGGCCCACTGGCTTCCCTGTCTCCCTGCAGTTGGCATTGTGCCCCCTCGGACAAAGTCGCCCACTGATGAAGAGGTGGCCCCGTCAGTGGTGGTGAGGAGGAGTGCCAGCGGGCTCACCAATGGACTCTCCTCCCGCGTGAGTACCTACCCACAGGCTCCGAGAGCTCCTGCAGGCCTGAGATGGGCTGCGAGCCCAGGGCCCGTGTGTGTGCACCCACCTGTCACTACTGTTCAGGCAACTCAGGGCTGGGGTGGAAGGAAGAACAGGTAGGAGGAGGGGCAGCAGCCCCACTGGAGGAGGAGCTCTCCTTCAGGGGGACACGTCAAGGGACAAGGAAGAAAGGAACATTTAACAAAATTATCATAACATGCCATGGATGACATACAAAGGAAGGAAAGCAGCAAAAATCAGTGGTCAGTATCACACGTGCTGACCGAAGGCAGTGTATTAGTTTTTTAGGGTTGCTAGGAGTTAAAAAAAAAAAAAAAAAAAAAAAAAAAAAACCCCAAAAACTGGGGGCTTAAAAAAAAAAAAATTTTTTTTTTGGTCAGTATCACACGTGCTGACCGAAGGCAGTGTATTAGTTTTTTAGGGTTGCTAGGAGTTAAAAAAAAAAAAAAAAAAAAAAAGCAAAAAACCCCACAAACTGGGGGCTTAAAACAACAAAAATTTTTTTTTCACATTTATGGGGACCAGAGGTCCAAAATCAAGGTGTCAGCAGTGTTGATTCCTTTAGAAACGCTGAGGGAGAATTTATTCCATGCCCTTCTCCTAGTTTATAGTGGTTCCTGGTAATTCTTTGCATTCCTTGGCTTTAGATGCCTCAATCCAATCTCTGCCTCCACCTTCACGTCATCTTCTTTGTGGGTCTTCTCCTATCTCTTATAAGGACACCCATCATTGGATTGAGGGCCTGCCCTAATCCAAGATAATCTCATCTTGAGATTCTTAATTACATCTGCAGAGACTTATTTCCAAGTAAGGTTATAGTCACAGGTATCAGGGATTAGGACTTGGACATATCTTTTAGAGACTACTACTCAACAACTGCAGTCCATCCTCTGGCCCCCAAATTTCATGGCCATTCCACTTGCAAAATGCATTCACCCCATCCCAGCATCCCCAAACGTCTCAACCCATGACAGCATCAATTCCAAGTCTAAAATCTCATCTAAATATCATCAGCTCAGGAGTCCCAAATCTCATCTAAATCATCTCCATCAGGTATGTGTGAGACCCTAGGTAGGATCTGTCCTGGGACAAAATTCCTCTCCACCTGTAAAACCAGAAAATAATCTGCTTTCAAAATACAATGGTAGAACAGGCATAATATAATCATTGCTGTCCCAAAAAAGAGAAATTGAAGGAATAAAGGGTCACACCAGTCCCAAGCAAGTTTGGAATCCAGCAGGGCAAATTCCATTAGGTTTCAAGGCCTAAGAATAATCCTCTGTGGCTGACTCCCCTGCTCTTTGGGTCTGCAGGGTCTCCATCGGCCCTGCCTCTACGCTGGCCTCTGTGGCCTCTGCCTCGGCATCCATGGTTTTGCTCTCAGAATCACTCTTCTTTTTTCTTGAAGGGTAACACAATTTGCAGCCAAGTAGCTCTATCATCCTATTTCCTGCCTGTAGAATCCCAGAAGTCTGACAGTTTTTTTCCCCCCATTTCATTTCCCTACTCTGTCCTTTTCGGTACAAGATGGAAATGTTTTGGATGATATAACATTCTCAAAAACCTGTTGGTCCCCTGTGTATCTCAAGAGGATCTAAGCTACTAGAGGATTCTCTGCAGATTTTTCCTGGATAGCCCCATCTCTGTTTCTGGCTTCTTTTGAGATGGTTGATTGGATCCATGAGTCACAAACCTAATCTCTTTAACAAAATGTTGTCCAGCCACATCCTTGACCCCTCTCTCCAGGACACACTTTTCCAATAGTGAATTTCCTAATTTAAGCATTCTTTGTGGACTGGGTAGGCTGAGAGCCCCCCAAATAATAAGATGCTGGTTTCTTTTGGCTTAACAGTTCCTTCCTCAATTTATCTCTTTCCTTTTTTATTTTTTTATTTTTTTTTTTTTTTTTTAATTGTTATTTTTTTTAAAAGATGACCAGGAAGGGGATCTTAACCCTTGACTTCGTGTTGTCAGCACCACGCTCACCCAGTGAGCTAACCAGCCATCCCTATATGGGATCCAAACCTGTGGCCTTAGTGTTATCAGCATCACACTCTCCCGAGTGAGCCACAGGCCGGCCCAATTTATCTCTTTCCTCTCTCATTTTACTATAAGTGCAAGAAGAAACCAGGCGCCACCTTCAACACTGCTCAGAAGTCTCCTCAGCCAAATATTCAAGTTTATAACTTACAAGTTCTGCCTTTCACTCAACAATAAAACATAATTCAGCCGAATTTCTCCCACTTTATAACAAAGATGGTCTTTCCTCCACTTTTCAATAACATGTTCCTCATCTCCTTCTGAGACCTCACCAGAAATATCTGTAACATTTATATCTCTACCAACATTCTGTTTATAATAATACATAGATCTCTAAGACAATAGAAACATTTTCTTCTATGCTCTTTACTTCCTCTGAGCTCTTACCAGAATAATCCTTAAAGTCCATATTTCTTTTTTTATTTTTTATTTTTTTTCCTTTTTTGTCTTTTTTCGTGACCGGCAACGGGATCGCAACCCTCGGTGTCGCGCCTGCACCGCGCTCAACCAGTGAGCGGACCGGTCTGTATATGGGATCCGAACCCTCGGTGGGAGCTCCACCGCACTCCCAAGTGCCACACTCTACCGAGTGTGCCACCAGGCTGGCCCAAAGTACCCATATTTCTATCATTCATCTCATCAAAGAAATCTAGGCTTTTTCTATCATGTACCTCAAAATTCTTCCAGCCTCTACCCCTTGCCCAATTCCAAATTCTCCAGCACATTTGTAGGTATTTGTTATAATAACACCCACTTCCTGGTAATAAAATCTGTATTAGTTTGCTGTGACTGCTGTAACAAATTACCACCTACTGGGTGGCTTAAAAGAACAGAAATTTAGGGCCGGCCCGGTGGCGCACTGGAGAGTGCGCCACTTGGGAGCACGGCGGCGCTCCCGCTGAGGGTTCAGATCCCATGTGGAGACCGGTTCCCGCTCACTGGCTGGGCGTGGTGCGGGCGCAGCACTGAGGGTTGCGATCCCATTGCCGGTCCCCGGTACGGGCGCGACACCGAGGGTTGCGATCCCGTTACCGGTCAGTAAAAAAGACAAAAAGAAAAAATAAATAAAAAAGAACAGAAATTTATTATCTCATGGATGTGGAGGCCAGAAGTCCAAAATAAGGTGTTGGCATGGCCAGTTCCTCCTGGAGGTTCTGGGGGAGAATCTGTTCCCTACCTCTCTCCTGGCTTTTGGTTATTGTTGGCAATACTTGGCGTTCTTTTCTGTGTAGACAAATCACTCCAATCTCTGCCTCCATCTTTTACTTTACTTTCTGTTCTGTGTGTCATCTTTTCTGTCTCTTACAAGGACACCCATTATTAGATTCAGGGCCCACTCTAATTCAGGATGATCTCGTATTTTCAAAAAAGGTTATGTTCACAGGTACCAGGGTTTAAGACTTGGAAATATGTTTGGGGGTCCTATTCAACCCACTGTTCAACCCACTACAGGAAGGCTTCCCATAGAAGGGAACTCTTAAAGGCATAGGATGGATGAAAAAGCTGGGCAGGAGATGAGGCACTCCTCAGAGCCCTGTTTTCCCACTGCAGCAGGAACGCCCCAAGAGTGCTGTGTTCCCTGGTGAGGGGAAGGTCAAGATGAGTGTGGAGGAACAGATTGACCGCATGCGGCGCCACCAGAGTGGCTCCATGAAAGAGAAGCGGAGGAGCCTGCAGCTCCCAGCTAGCCCGGCCCCCGATGCCAGCACCCGGCCTGCCTACAAAGTGGTAAGGTCTTTCCAGCCACCCATAGGCATGCATCTGGCATCTGCCAACACTGACCACTCCCAGGACATGGCCAGCCTGGGCCAGGGAGGTTTGAGAGGGAGGAGACTAGAAAGAACCCAAGCTGGGCACCTGGGAGGACTGGGGGAGGCTTTTCCTCACCAGGCAGGAGAGTTACTTCAATAAGTGTTTCTTGTTTCATGTTTAAAGAAAAACAACTCAGAAAAAGGAATGACTTGATTACTTTTGTTGAAGTAAACTGTATAAAATTCACTATATGTGTTTCTGGAGCATCTTCTATGTGCTTAGCATTGGGCTGACTATTATGAAGATGATCATAATAGCTCTCCATTGCATGGCACAATATAATTCACAAATCCCTTTCTGTTATTTCATTTAATCTTTCAACAAGGCTGGGCTAGGAATTATGTGTGTGATCTCTATTTTAAAGATAGGAAAGCCAAGTTAAGAGAAATGAAGGGATTCCTGAGCCATACAGCTATTATTTGCAGAGCTGGGAGTAGCCCAAGGCATCTGCTTAATTTTCTTTCCATTACATTTCAGAAACAGAAAAATTTTGACTCATAAATCCTACCCTCACACAATTTACATTCTAGTTTATGGATTGGAACTTTTATAATATGAAACAATTAGAAATCAACACCAGGCATCCTGATTACACGGCCCACAATATATGGCCTAGAATGTGAACACAGGGTGCCTCAGGATAAGGGAACGGCAAGTATTAACGAGAGATATTGATGAGATCTTATCTCTGGGCCCGTACAGGTGGGTGGGCTCTGGGTAAACAGAATGGAATGAAGATAGCTCTGCAGTAGGGGGTCATGGGAGCAGTGGAGTGGTAGCCTGATGAGACATGCTGGGGCGCAGTGGTGTGGTCATGACGTTGCTGTCTCCCAGGTGCGTCGCCACCGCAGTATCCATGAGGTAGACATCTCCAACCTGGAGGCGGCCCTGCGGGCAGAGGAGCCTGGTGGGCAGGCCTATGAGACACCACGGGAGGAAATTGCCCGGCTTCGCAAAATGGAGCTGGAGCCCCAGCACTATGATGTGGACATCAATAAAGAGGTGAGCAGAGCCCAGGACAGGCTGTTGGGGGAGAAGCCCTGGGAGGGGACGTGGGCGGTGACCTCAGTCTCTCCACAGCTGTCCACCCCAGACAAAGTCCTCATCCCCGAGCGGTACATTGACCTGGAGCCCGACACTCCCCTGAGCCCCGAGGAGTTAAAGGAAAAGCAGAAGAAGGTAGAGAGGATCAAGACACTCATTGCCAAATCCAGGTAACAGGTCTGGCTGTGCCTCCACTTCATCAGCGCACCCTGGCCCTGGGGCACCTGGGGCACTAGATGTCGTCAGGGACTCTGAGCCTCCCAGGAGAGAGCACGTTGAGGCAGAGGCTCAAGGCATCCGACGGGGCACTAAAAAGACCGGTGGGCTTGTGCACATCATATCATCAAGACAAAACTAAAGGGCTGCCGTCTGGTGACTTCCTTTGCCCTTCAAGGCTGCCCTAATGTTCACGTGAACCTTTTAATTCATTTGAAAACATTGAGGTAGGGGTCCCGACCTGTGTTTTGCAGGGTCCCACTCACTGCTAGGGACAGCCTTGCTGTGAGCCAAAGACTGCACCTTCGCAGGGCCTTGATCCCCCTGCCAACCACAGTCTGCAGCAACCCCCAGCCAATTGGACCATCCTGTCCCTCCCTCCATGTCTGTGTGTCTGTGCCTCTTCAGTATGCAGAACGTGGTGCCCATCGGCGAGGGGGACTCTGTGGACGTGCCCCAGGACTCAGAGAGCCAGCTGCAGGAGCAGGAGAAGCGGATTGAAATCTCCTGTGCCCTGGCGACCGAGGCCTCCCGCAGGGGCCGCATGCTGTCTGGTGAGAGGGGCTGGGCCTCGCTCTGCCAGGGACACCCGCTGACCAGGTGTAGGGGAGGAAGTACAGCGCTGCGAGGGGGGCAGGGACAGGGAGCTACAAGGCCAAGGACATGTTCCTCATGGTCAGGGTGAGCATTTATTGAGCACCAGATACTGTGCTAGGCTCAGGGGGGCACAGAGGGGCCACAGTTGCTGACATCCAGGAGCTCAGAGCCATGATGATTTTTATCACAGCTTCACAGAGCAACAGCCAGAGGCCGTGCAGGCAGCACAGGGAGCCATTCTGCCTGGGCAGGTCAGGGAAAGGCACAGAGAAAAGGAGGTAACTGAGCTTGATTGGGAGAGAGAAAAGTATTTCCCAGGTGTAGAGAGAGGGCCAGGTAATCCCATTCCTGGTGCATGCAAATAGGAAGAATAAAAGGAGAAGATGGTGCAGGCAACCAAGGAGTTGAGAGTGATACGATCACCACCGTGGCTGCTGACCCAAACCCACTTTTCTGCTAAGAAAACATGAGTATGGGGAGCTAACTTCACGTGGGCACAAAGGCTGGTTAGCAGGCACACGAGGAGACGCTGACAGGGCCGACGTCAACAGGACTAACTTCTGCTCGGCCTGAGATGTCATCCCCGAAGACATGACCATATAAGTGAGTTTTGAAGAATGGAAGAGACCGTGTCTGAACGGGAGGGCTAAAGGCAGAGGAGAGACCGTGGGTAAATCATGGAGCCGGGGGGACTGTCCTCCTCATCGAGACAAAGGAGGTTAGGCCACAGGTACGGCAGCCCAGGCGTGAGTCAGGAAACCAGCAAATAAGAACCGCAGCTGGGAACGTGGTGGAAGGTGGCAGCTCACGTTGGTGATTAACGGGGTGGTCAGATTCTGGCGCTCTGAGGCTCCACTCTCTGCAAAATGCACATCAAAATACCTGCCTCCGGTCCTGAGGGTGTGAGGATTAGAAATAACCTATGCCAAGCACCTAGCACAGTACCTGGCATTTAGCGAGTGCTCAATAAATGCTGGCCTGCCGTAGCAGTAGTGACAGTAGCGGTAGTGTTGGTGATGCTGCTAGTAGTAGCTGTAGTAGTAATAGGTAAAAGTACCTGGCATTTAGCGAGTGCTCAATAAATGCTGGCCTGCCGTAGCATAGTGACAGTAGCGGTAGTGTTGGTGATGCTGCTAGTAGTAGCTGTAGTAGTAATAGGTAA
>NW_007727609.1:116787-126407 GCF_000696425.1 Galeopterus variegatus | reverse complement strand
TAGTGACAGTAGCGGTAGTGTTGGTGATGCTGCTAGTAGTAGCTGTAGTAGTAATAGGTAAAGTAGAAATAGGAACCATTTGTCATTTTTCTAACTATTTTAAATATGGATATTTCCAGAAACCAGAGGGTTTTAAACTACAACAAAGGGGATTTAAGTAAGCCTTAAGGAAGAACCTACTGAAGGGTGGCCTAGAATGGGTGGCCAGGGAAGGCCCCTGGAGGTATTTCAGAGAGAGATGTCAGTTGGGCTGCAGTTGAGGGGGGAAGACAAGGGATGGCTTCAGAGAGCCCCATCCTACAGCCAAAAGGCAGCAGAACCAGTTTGGCTGCAAGGAGGGAGGCCTCTATTGAACCTCCCTGTAGTTTAGCTGCAAAATGAACTTGAACCTTCCAAAGATCAGATTCCACAAGCTCTGGGCAAAAGTCAACTTCCTGTTTCAAGGGGGTAGAGCATACAACACTGTTTTAGAAACTTCGCTCTGCCCCTGCCCTAGCCCCTGGCTCTCTCTAGTACTGTTCCTCAGCCAAAGGTTCCATGAAAACAAAACCCACCCAGCCTATCAGATTTCCCTCTCTATACACATGGGCTTACATTTCAGGGTCTGTGTGCTGAAGGCAAATAGTCACTTTGCTTTTGCCAAAACCCCAACTATTTAAAGAATGGTTGTGGCAGGGCCAGACCTCAGACTCAACCCACTGTCCACACTGCCCCTGGCCTGTGGCCCAGATCCCCAGAGCTGCAGCTCTGCCAGACACAGCAAGGGCTATTCCTAGGCACATGCAGTGTGGGCATAGGACGTGCTGTGTGTATGGGAGTGCTGGGCACAGGTCATGAGGACTGTGTGCGGGCACAGGATATAAAGTTAAGTGCCTGAGTGTGTGGGTGTGGCATGGGTGGTGTAATCAATAATGAACGTTGTAATGATTGCATATCCACCCACTACGTGCAGGCTCAAGTGTGTAGAATGCTGAAAAATGTGGCATTTTGAGTTTTTAGGTGTGGAGCGAATGTCACGTGCAGTGTCCATGTCTGGTAATGTTTGTAGATACACATGTATTTATTTGTGTGTATTCAAGTGTGCAGTAGGAGGGGGAAGGGAATGTTTGAATGCAAACATAGGAATATGTATATGTGCATGTATATATGTACAAAATATCTGTGGGTGTTGTGTGGAGACCTATTATTGAGTCCAGGTGGTATTCAATAGACTGGTGCATAGGTGTACCTGGATGTGAGTATACAATATAAGGGTGGAGGTCTGATTTATGAATGCACATATTTACGTGTGACTGGCTTTTTTTTGCAGTATGGAGAAAGATAAAGCATATCTGTGTACATGCTGTGTGCCATGTATATATTGCAATATTTGTGAACATATGTCTGTGTGTGCAGGATGGGAGAGCGCACAGTCTCATGAATGTGTGAGTGACTGATTATTTCTGCATGCAGATGTGGCTGTACACATTGTCGTATCACATCTGTCCGATATGCATCTGTTGCACATGTGAATTTTAACTATTAGTATTTTTCTCCCTTCTTAAAGAGGTTATATTTGCATAACTAACTTTTCTTGGTCATTTAGTATCATTATTAATATCCTTATTTTGCTGACACCTGTTAAAGGGATGCCCTGAGGGGCTACAATTGATATGCATCTGTTTTTAGCTGTACTAAATGTTCCCAAACTGCTACACTTTTAAAGTTACTATATCTACTTTTTATGAATAGTTTTCTCTCTTCAATTGTGTCTTCTTATAGTTGTCACTGGGCCTCTCAATTCCTCTCTTTCTTCTCATTTCCCTGTTTCTAATCTCCTATGGACTAGAAACCCAGCAAATCCATACCTATTAGAATTATTTATAAATAAGAGTAAATGGACCCCCACGGCCTCTCCTATGAGTAAATTATAAAAGCCTCACTGCATGTATGTTGTAACATCTATTTTGCCTTCCTTGAGATATTCCTTGTTTAGATTTTTGTTTTCTCAACTGTTTTAGAAGTGGAGGTTACCAAATAACTAACCATTGGGTCCGTGATGTGGATATGCACACGAATGCATGTTTGAAAGCATCTGCGAGTGGATTTGTACAGGAAGTTACAAGTGTGTTGGGTCATGTGGAAGGGCACAAACACACACATATCTGAGTTGTGTACAGTGAGTGTAACGATATAGTGTTTCTGAGTCCCATGCACAAAGTATGTGTTGTGTGTAGTCAGACACAACTGCACACGCACGTGAGAGCTACGTGTATTATGATCTTAGCTGTGCGATGGCAAAAGCCGTGTTGGCCCTTTGTCTTGCCCAGAGGGCAGAGAAGATGATGCAGTCCAGGGTTGGGTGGGAAGTTCAGTGTCTCTTGGCGGACATGCAGCATGACTCTGGCTGGGGTCTGGTTCTTCTCTGAGCCCGGTGAGGACGTTTCTGCCGCCCTCCTGCCTCACGGCTACCCTGGGCATGCACGACGTTCTGGAGATGGTGTAGAAGCTTGTTCCCAATGTTATGTCTCCCCTTCTCGTTGTCTTTCCACTTCGCTATTCTCAACATGGAATAATAATGATAATAGAGTAAAATCTCATTAATTCAAATGTCACCACTTCAAGGCTTGGAATGATTTGCTCAGGGGTGGATTCAAGTTTGCCTTTACTGGATTAGAAAAGGGAGTCTCAAGTGATGGGGAATGTGTTTCTGCGCCTTCATTCTTGTCTAAGTTAACAGAACTCATTTCAAGCCTATCAGAAGCCTCCCTTTTTGTGGAATTGATTAACCCGGTGGTCACTTCACTTCTATGTGTTTATTAAAGGGGTGGGGGGTGATGATTTGGATTAGTGTGATTTTACTGCACTATTAATCATTACCATTAGCAATATCACCACATATAAAGCGCCACTCCCTCATTCTATCCGCACAATGGAGGAGAGGTGTGTAAATCTCCCCATTGCGTGGATGGGAGGGCAGACTTTGCCCAGAGAGGGCCCGGCCTCCCCCACAGTCACACTGGTCCTTAGCGGAGCCTAGATTGGACCAGGTCTCCTCTGGGGCCTCACGCTCTCCTCCCTGGCACCTGGAACAAGGACAGCTTGGGCTCAGCTTCCTCTCTCTGCTTGCTGCCTGCACCGCTGCCTGTCCCGCTGCCTGCCCACCTGCCCGCCTGCCCGAGGAGGGGCCCGCTTGCTGTGGGTGCCCCACCTCGTCCCTCCTCCCACTCCCCCCATTCACTCCCCTGTTCATTTCTGTTTCCAGTGCAATGTGCCACCCCAAGCCCTCCCACCTCCCCTGCCTCCCCGACTCCACCAGCCAACCCCTCTCGTCTGAATGCCCACGGGGCGCCGACAGCAGCCATACCATGCGGGTCTGAGCTCTGACGTAAGCACTTTTCTACTGTATTTCATCCACTCCAGGGAGCGGGTCCCCTGTCTCCCACCGCCCATCGAGCCATCTGCATCCTCTCATTCCAGCATTGCTCCCCACCCCAGTGCCCCATGCCGCGTGCTCCCCTCCATCCATCCGCTTGGGCCCACGCGCATCCCCTGCAGTGCGGGGCTGGAGCCGGCTGGCAGGGCTGCTTCTTGGATGTTGTGATGCCAATGGGCTTTGCTTCTCCAGAAGCAGACAGGAACAGAGCTGGGAGCTCACCTGTCCACTGTCAGGGAAGTGCCTTCCCCGACACCCCACCCTCATGCCTCCTGTCAGCCAGCAAGCCTTCCATTTGTTGAGATACACAGCAGTCCCACCACGGAACCCTCAGAAGCCCCCAGAAACTGTTTCTCTGCTCCCAGATCTTCCTGTAAATTAAAATAACATTGGGCAACTAGAACCCCGGGCTGTGTCCTTTCCAGTACCCTAGCCCACTGTCGCTCACTAGCAGGCAAGTAGGGAAGAATGTGGACCTCTATTCCTTTGTTCCGCTCTCAGGGTAAGGGAGTGGGGGGTTTCCTCCAGGTTTTTATGAGATGAGGCTTCTCTCTCCTGGGGAAGGCTGGCTGGTGTCACGGCTCCTCCGTGCAGACTCTTCTCACCCCACTCTCTTTTCTCTAGTGCAAGCCCTGGCTGAGGCCAATGCTGTGAAGCTCCACAGAGCCACATTCTGAAGCTGTCCTCTGCCCACCTGAGGTCCTGGCTCCCCATCCTGGTCCCCTGGCCCCGCACTCCCATGGGAATGCCGCAGGGAGCCAGGCTGGGGCCAGGGCTGCTGCTGAAAGGAGTGTGGACACCTCCGTGTCCACATACCCACCACGCCTGGTCCTGGAGTCCTCACTACTCATGCCATGGTCCCAGGCAAGGGCCTGAGATGGCAGGGTGGGGAGCGCCACCCTCTCTGATACCCAAGTTGCAGGAGCCTCAGCCATGCTCTGGTTGGGTTGTGATGGCCTTTCTGGAACATTCCTGATGGAGAACATATCCTGGTGGGGAACATACCCTCAGCTATCTTAGGTCAGGACTAGAGGTGAAGAGGAGATGGACCCTGCCTCCTCGAGCCCTGCTTGACAGCGACAGCACCTGCCGTCACCCCTTCCCCATCAGCCCCGCCCTGCTGCCCCGCTGTATGTACCCAGGGCTTTGACACATCTCTGCTTGTGGGTGGGCCTCTGGGGTACAGTGGAGACTGACCACCCTGCTTGAGCCAAAGACAAGATGATGAGAGATAGGAGAAAGTCCTTGGCTCCCAGAGGGGACAGTGCTGGCTGTGGGGAGAGAACAGCAGGTCTGTGCAGTGTCTGAGGGCAGGTTGGGGAGGGGTTGCAGAGAGAGAGGGAGAGATCCTCGGAGAGCGGAGAGTGGGAGGAAGACAGAAGCAGCAGGACACATTCATGAGTAAGTCAGGAAGGGGGGAAATGGAAAGGGGGAGTAGGATTGTTTGCCCCCGGTGGAGCCTGAGGTCAGTGCCCAGTGCGGTGCCAGACTGTCCCCTCCTCCCGTCTCATCCTTTGGTGGAGCCGCTGGGTGTGGTTTTCGAGGTGTGGGGTGGAGGGGAGTTGGGTAGTGACAGCCTGGGAGATGGTTCTTTCTACATCGGGACATGGCGTCTGTCTCCCCTCCTGGGGTCAGGGACAGAGAGAAGGACTTGTCTCACGTAGGGCGTGGTCAGCATTGGGGCCTTACCTAACCAGTTTCTTGCCGCATTTCCCCTGGAATGTGCTGTGGGCCAGCTGAGAGTGCCCCGGGGGCGACGGGGAGAGGCAAAGAAGCCTTCATCTGGGAGGTGGGATTCCAGGACACCGCACCTCATCACGGCCATCCCAGACGAGGACAAGTTGAAGCTTGGCGTTCTCACCATTGACCTCCCAGGGAGGCCGCTTGGGGAGAGACAGAAGCCAACGCGTTCTTCCTCTGCTCCACCCTTGAGAGGAACGTAGCCAGAGGAGGGAGGCGAGAAGCTGAAGACGCTTTGGCCCCTCGGCCTTCTCTTTGCCAGAGCTGCTGCCTGGAGACTTCAGCCTGATCTCCAGAAGCCCCAAGAATAACAAATTCATCTTCCACCAACTCTCTGCACTCCTTCATGGCTGGACAGTTACTGTCCCAGTTCATATGCAAGTAAAGATGACAATTCACTCAACAGATATTTATCAAGCACCTTTTATGTACCAGGCACTGTTCTAGGTGCTTAGGATAAGCTTATGCTTCCGAGGGATTACAGACCGGGAGGACTCCACCTATCTTCACTTCTGGAAGGTTTTTTGAACATGACCCTTGGCTACGTTTCCCATTTTCACAGCTCAAGCACCCCAAATCTGTCTTTTCTCCCCTGCAGAATGGCAGGTGGGACTGGCTCCCAGGTCACCCTCTCTCCCTCTTTCCCCACATTTTTCTCCCTCCACAAGAAACAGATTTTTCAGGGCCTTCTATGCCTTTCCCTTTCTTTGTCTGTCTCTCCTTTTTGTTAAGTGATATTTTTAGAAATACATGTAAAATACCAAGAAACAATGTCTGCGCCTCTGCCCTTTCTCTCTCACATCTTATTTCATAAAGCTGGCTCTTTATGTTGCTTTACATGCCTTAATATATGTTTTATGGAGATTATACATATTATAGATATATATGTAATATATATATATATTTGTTTGGATGTCTGATCCTTTCCTACAGCTCCTGCCCCGGCCTGTTTTTTCTCCCCACTTTCCACACCTTTCCTGCCTTAATATATGTTTTATGGAGATTATACATATTATAGATATATATGTAATATATATATATTTGTTTGGATGTCTGATCCTTTCCTACAGCTCCTGCCCCGGCCTGTTTTTTCTCCCCACTTTCCACACCTTTCCCAGCATGTCAAGGCCATACTCCTTACCTTTTTGATCCAAAGAAGGGGAGAGGAAAGACTTATTTTAAGACGGATCTATTTTACGCTTTTGTTAAAAAAGCAAATCTATTTTCAAAATGTGCAATGTCTGAATGGAATTGGCAAATTATGTGAGGAGACTGGGGTGGCTGCCTCCAGGTCCCATGCCTCTGTCCCAGAGGCTTCCTTCCTGCCTTCACATTCCCCAGTCAGTAAAGGGCTGGCCCCAGAGCCCACCCAGACAGCACCCTACCAGGGATCTGATTACCCCGCCAGCTTCTGATGACCCTCGGAGGGCTGTCAGATGCAAATCCTCCTGAAGGAAATGTTTACAGCTGTCTGCACAAAAGGACGCCCATGCAGGCACACACACACATGCAGATGGGCTCCGGGACCACCACCCCTCACCACCCTGGGCACACAGTTTGATGGCAACCTATGCTAAACAGCACTGAGAATGTCGATCTGCTCCATGATGGACACACTACATGGTGCAAAGCCCAGAGGCAGCAGCCTGGGATCCTCTGTGCCATTCTTGGCCCTTTAGCACAGACATGTGCAAGTTCTTTGGACTTCTCACACTTTTTCACTTGATCCCTCTCTGGTCTGGGTCACATCGATGACACCTGTTTCCCTCTGTGACCTTTCTCTTTGGGGGACTGTTCTTAAGGGAATGCTACCTTGGTCTGGCATCCAGACTGTGAAATCAGCTACTGGGCTGAGGAGGGTCCCATGACGATGTAACCTCTTGGCCTTGCCCAAGAAACCCCCCAGACTGACTTTTCTCTGGCAGGCTGCAGCTGGGGTGCTGAGCTAAGTCAGCTCAGCGTTCCAGACTGCATGTCAACTGTGCAAGTGGGAAGGGGCCTCTTGTCTTGTAGGGATTTGGGCAGGATGGACGTATTTGTCCAGATCTGAAATCAAGGGTTTTGGAATCTAGCACAGAGCCTCTGGCCAGCATTTGGAGCCTGACCTCCCAACTTTGGCATCGACTGGCACTCTGTTCCCACCCTAGAGCATCTTGTTATGAATGAACAGGGCCCAGATGGAGGCCCGGGGCTATGTAACCCACATGGGGAAAGCCCTGGTTATTCATGTAGGGCCTTCCCGATTAGCACATTACTTCCCTCATCAGTAACCAAGTGGCTGCAATCAAATACTTCTACTGTCACTGTAAAGATGTTCTGAGGTCACAAGGCGTGCACTTGCTCTCCTGCCTTTGTGAGAGGCATGTTCTTGGGGCAGGGCTGACTACGGTAAGACAGAGTCAATTCCTTCCCCCATTAGGTACCCTCCACCTGGCAGCTCTTAAAACTAAGGAAAAATGTTAAATATATATATATATATATATATATACACACATATATCTATTTATGCACATATTGGGGCCGACTTGATTTGCTAGTATTAGACAATAAACCATACAAGGAAATTTATGTTCTCAGTGTCTTTATTGAGTATAAAAGTGACCTTAGAACAAGGGTTAAGGTTACACAAACTGAGGGCATCTCTGTCAGGGGACCAGACATCTGTAGCATTCCCTTTGCATCTTTCTAGCCAACGACCCCCTCCCTGGGGAAGAGGGGACATCCCGACTGAAGTAGGTGAGAGCTCGCTTCCTCCTTTGAGCAGCATTGTTTTTAGATTTAGGTTCTGAAGAATCCCAGTGACTTCTGCATTTGTGTCTTGCAAGTTTGTATAAACCCAATACAGGAAATAAAATGAACGGTTTGTACTTGTGGTGTGTGTCTCCCGCTCCATATCCGTGGCTGCCCTCGGGGTCCATAGCAATTTGCTGGCTTTGCAGGAAAGGGGAGGGAGTGTGAGGGGCTGGGCTGGAGCACACGCCACCCTCCTTTCCCAGTCCTCGGCCACCCCAAGCTGGAGAGATCCTTTCAGTCCAGATGACCCCAGACCAGGGCTTGCCCCAGGGTCCTGTATACTGTAAGTATCAGATGCTCTAGGCCCTGACACCTTCCCCTTGGTTTGTCTCTGAAAGGAAGGGTAGGATGGTAGGAGAAGAAAATTAATTCCCAGCCTTTCTCAATTTCTATACAATGTCCTGTATTGCTGCTTTAGGGTACAAGAAGGTATATAACTTGGTAGGGGATACCAGAAACCACCCAGTTCTTCTTATCCAGGCTTATTTCTCTTGGCAGATATTTAGTGGTTATCAGTTATTGGCACTCAGTGTGAAAGACTTTGCCAGAGCTTTTTTTTTTTTTTTTTTTCCCATCTTTTTTTCCCCACCCATTTTTTTCCCCAGAGCTTCTTAATTTTGAAAGCTTACTGTGAGGAATAAGACTCAGGAAGCCCTGTAAATCCTATGAGGTGGGCACGGGAGAGAAAAAGTGAGCCCAAGATCGTGGCAGGCCTCTGCTGGGCTTCTGCTGGATGATTGAGGGAGAGATGGTTCAAGAAACAAGGGAATTGAGAAGGGAGGAGGGAAGGCGAGCTTCCTCTGTCCTGATTCCCCACTGGCTTGGCTTTAGTGGCTGATGCTGAATTCTGAACGTGTGTTCTCATCCCTAAAGGGCTAGCACAGTGGTATTCATTTTTGTTTGTTTGTTTTACAAATAAAATGATGATATTTTGGATTTTTAACATCTCCAAGAGAGTTCTAAACCCCAATGTCTTTTGTGAAACAGGGAGATTTGGGACCAGATGTAGGCTCAAGACAGAGACCTTTGAGGCTAGGGGAGGTGTATCCCAGAACTTGTTGCTTTCCAAGGGCCTGAGCCTCTATCTGCAGCCCCCATCTGGGCCAGAGCCAGTGGCAGGGCCTTGGAGAGGAGGTGGAGCATGAGACCCCGGAGCACCACTGAGCCTCACCGTATCCGCGAATAGGGGCTGGCTGCTCCTCTCAAGGCTGATGCAGCAGGTCCCTGCCTGCTGTACCTCCCGGCCCAGATCAAGCCTCTGATCAAGCCAGGTCCAGATTTGTAAAGGGGGCAATGTCGGAAAATGCAAATAAAAAAGCAAATAGCAGAATGCCCTATAAGGAATGGTGCTTTGTAACTTTGAGATCATTTATTTATTCTTGAAAAGAGGCGTGGCAGGGTCAGGCAGGCAGCCAGCCAGGTTTCAGACCCTGCGGCTGCTGGGAACTGGGGCTACGCCACCCGCCTCCTCCTCCCAGCCCCAGTGTGAAACTGGACTCGCCGCATCGCTGAGACCGATGCCACAGAAGGTGGCGTGTCGTGCTCAACTCCTGGCCTTGCTCCTTGCTAGAGGCATGAAGATTCGGGCAAGTCACTAAAATTCTTGAGTCTCAGTTTTTACGTATGTAAATGGGGATGTTGACCACCATCTTATGGAGCTCTCAAGAAAGTC
>NW_007727609.1:114646-116258 GCF_000696425.1 Galeopterus variegatus | reverse complement strand
CAGTTTTTACGTATGTAAATGGGGATGTTGACCACCATCTTATGGAGCTCTCAAGAAAGTCAAATGAAAAAATGGATG
Organism: Galeopterus variegatus; assembly: GCF_000696425.1. Classification (NCBI taxonomy): domain Eukaryota; kingdom Metazoa; phylum Chordata; class Mammalia; order Dermoptera; family Cynocephalidae; genus Galeopterus; species Galeopterus variegatus. Next base: position 116,180 of record NW_007727609.1, on the reverse strand, counting down.
AAAAACACTTTGAAAACTCCAGCTCGTTTACAATGTGAGGAAGTGGTGGTGGTGACGTTGTGAAGGACCTCTTGGCCACCTTCAGGGGCACGATGAGGAAGGGGGAGAATGTTTTCTGAGGTCCCTGCCTTCTCTACTCCATAGTCTGCTGGGAGACATCACCAGGGCCCCTGCCATTCAGCCCTCTGAGGTGTCCTTCCCTGCCCAGTTCTACGCCTCCAGCCCCAGGGAGTACTGCACAACCCCACCCCTTCCCCAGGGGGCCAGGCCATGAGACTGCCATAGGCCAAGGGCCAGCCCCGCCTGCCAGGGCCTGTTACTCCCTCCTGCAATTGTCCCTGTGAAGGGGCCCCTCTCCAGGATGGTGGGCTGTGGACAAGACTCCCTGGGCTCAGGTCCAGTACCCAGAAAATCAGGCCAGGAGGGCGGAGATTCAGGAGAGTTTGTTTCTCCTGAGCTCACTGGTGAGCTCCATGGCTGGGTGGAGTAAGTGGGGGGTGGGGGGAGGAGAGGTGTTCCAATCTGTGCAACCTGTGGGAGCAGTTTAGAACCACAATTTGAGATGACAGCAGAAGTCTTTCATATAAAGTATATTAAAAGTATACTAATAATAGTAATATTAATAAGAATAGTAATTATTATACCTACACTATAATAATAATAGTAGTAACAGTGGCTCGTTAAGTGCTCCCTATGTGCCAGGTACCTGGTTCTATGCACTTCACATGTATTTTCTCACTTATCCTCATGATATCCCTATATGATAGGTACTATTATTATCCAAGAAACTGAAGCCCAGAAAGGGTAAATAAAATGCCTACGATCTCTGGAAGCTACGATGATGCCCAGGGCACTTTGACTTCAGAGCCCAAGCTCTTAACCTACCAGTGGTTTCAATGGGAGTGACACGCCTCCTGGGGGCATCTTGGAAATGATGAGCAAGATGAGCCTTAGTTTGCCTCAATGATAAGGGGGGAAAACTCTTACTGGCATTTAGTGACTGCAATGCACAGGACAAATTTCCAAAACAAACAATTGTCCCGTATCCTGCACTAAACCCACCACCCACCTCAGTTGGTCATACTTCAATTCATAATAATATTAAAATGTTTTTATAAGCTTTTAAGTTTTTTGTAACAAGTTTTATGAATAACTCAGAAAGTTAATAGATGATTATTATGGAGAAGAAACTTAAATGGAATAAAAACATTGTCTCAAAATGATATAATCTCTTCTAAGCATTGCCTACACAATTTGTTACAACATTTCAGCTGCTACACATTTGGTTGAAAGCTGTTCCAATGCAGTAGGGTATTACTGAGTAAGCAAAGAGAGTGACTGAAAATATTTAGCAGAGGAGACCAGAGAGAACCAAACATCATTAAAGCAGAGATACTTGAAATGCAGGAGATCTCATTGGAGCTCCTTAATGACAGTTTTTAGAAATTATTTCACAGTACTGCCATCCTCTATGTTTTTAAAGTCTTCTGCAGCCTGAGGATGCACACCTGTGTGGAAACGATTACATGTGGAA
>NW_007727609.1:112352-114206 GCF_000696425.1 Galeopterus variegatus | reverse complement strand
CAAAATGATATAATCTCTTCTAAGCATTGCCTACACAATTTGTTACAACATTTCAGCTGCTACACATTTGGTTGAAAGCTGTTCCAATGCAGTAGGGTATTACTGAGTAAGCAAAGAGAGTGAGTGAAAATATTTAGCAGAGGAGACCAGAGAGAACCAAACATCATTAAAGCAGAGATACTTGAAATGCAGGAGATCTCATTGGAGCTCCTTAATGACAGTTTTTAGAAATTATTTCACAGTACTGCCATCCTCTATGTTTTTAAAGTCTTCTGCAGCCTGAGGATGCACACCTGTGTGGAAACGATTACATGTGGAAGTGTTCAAGGGAATAGCTTGTTGTTTCTCTGCCTTCCTCCAGCACTGTCCCAGGGGTCCGCGTGTAATTGCTCTAAACCTCTTTTATCACGATGTCTTTTCCTAATCTCTCGTCTAGTCTCCACTGCCCATTGGACATACATGATCTCCAAGGCCTTTTAAGGTCCTGGAGACTGAATTTTACCTGCACATGTGATGGCATTTCAAGATAGAGATCTATGTGTCTGTGATATTCTATCACGACCCCATTCCACCTGGTATCACAGGGAGCTATTCTGACACACACACGTAAGACCCAGTTCCTCCTGGTTCATACTGTACTTCCTCATTCTCTCTAATTTGCCTTGCTATGTCATCCCTACCTCAGTCAAGGTGATTTCCTGCTTTCTCTTAATGCAAATACCTCCGGTCTGTTATTACTTACCTAATGTATTAGCTTGTAGTCTAATGTTCACTCCCTACTATTTTGTTTTCTTGTGTGTGGTTTTTGTATTTCCATAGAATGGCTCTGGTGTTCTATTTTTCTTATGTTCAAACTTTTTATTATCTGTAGATGCAAGCAATCTAGCTATTTCACTTAGGTATCCTGGTAAGTTTGCCTGAGCATTTATATATCGAGAGACGATATGTTTTATCATGATTATTTTGTTTCTTTATTATAGTTAGCTTTGAGTTTTTAAAATGATGTCTGTAGATTAGTTGTAACATCTATGAACTTCATTTATGCATAGAGGGGGCATTACAAGGGGAAAGTTGGCTCTAACGGTGTTGAGAACCACTGCTCTACTGTGGGAAAAAGGGCGTCAGAAACGATCTGTCCCCTCCTTTTCAGGCCCACAAAGGAGGAAAGGATACTCCCATGTCTACACAGCTGGTGGGTGGACTAGAACCAGCCTCCTGAATTGTCCGAGCCCCGATTCAGGACTTTGTCTTCCATAGCTCGACCTCACAGTCCAAAGCTGGAAGCCGCTGGGGGAAAGGAGGCCGAAGCCCTTTGTGTCTAACTCCCCTGTGGCGCTTCTGCCCTTGATTTAGTGGAATCTGGCTCTGGGTTAGGTCAGCAACAGGTTCTCTCGGTTGCTTATCGCCCCCTAGCGTCCAGCATGTGCACTAGCACAAAACATAAAGCTTGACTTTCAAGGTGAATTTAGTACATCTTCAAACAGATGCAGAGATTCTAACTTCCCACACGCTCCACCAAACCTAGCAAGGAACCTGGGCACCCCCAGATCCCAATCCTTCCATATGCAATCCAAGTTTTGTAGAGGAGACGGGAGCAGCTGAACTCAGGCTCAGGGCGTAGGGGAGCGGTGGGGGGTGGAGGAGGGTGCACAGAATGGGTGAGGTGGGCGTTGCCTTCCCCACGTGGGCGAAGCGTGTGCGGGGGCAGCACCCTCTAGGAAAAACAGGAGGAGGGGGCCTGCGACTGTAAGCTGCCTTTGGAGCGGTGCGGGGGAGGGGAGTTAATGATTCACCAGAGGCTCATTTCACAACTTACCAAGGGTCAGCTTCGGGGGGGGGGGGGGGGGGGGGGGG
>NW_007727609.1:97397-111378 GCF_000696425.1 Galeopterus variegatus | reverse complement strand
GGGGGGGGGGGGGGGGGGGCACGTAGGCTTGGTCCTCTCAGCTGCTCGCCACTTGCCGGCTTCGACCAGGAAGGCCCCCCAGGCCGACTGCGGCATGATCTCCATCACCGAATGGCAGAGTGAGTGCAGTGACCCGGGCTGTGGAGGGAGCGGGGCTGGAGGATCCGGGCTAGGGTGGGGCAGAGACGTGCCCCTTCCAGCCAGACCTTTTCTTTCTGGGGAACCTACGCACGTGACCTCTGGAGCCAGTGGCTGGGAGCTGCTGTGCTGGCATGCGAAGTAGCAGGGCCCAGGCAGGGGGCGAGGGGGTGCTCAGCGCCCATAGGTAGCCAGAGGCTGGTGCCTGGGGGGCCTGGCAAATTGTCAGTCAAGCCCGCCCCTTTCCCGTACAGGGTTCTTAGAAGTGGGATGCCACAAAAGTGAACTCGGGAGGCCTCTGCCCTTTCAGACCCCACAAACCCTCAAAGTCTCCTGTGGCCTTGGGTCCCTTCTTACTAAAAACCAAACTCCACTCCTACGTGTTTTTCCCCTTCCTTTGGGGAAAAGGGTAGGGAGGTAGAGCACAGGTCTGGGAGGGCAGGGAGGACAGTGGCTCTGTGGGCTTCGTTGGTTGAGTTACTGAAAGGCTCTGAGCCCATTTCTCATCTGCAAACTGCTGATACCATTCACTCACTCACTGAACAGTTTTGTCTCTGCTGTGTGCCAAGCACTGCGTTGGATGTAGAGTTTGAAACAGATGCTTACCTTCTAGAGAGGGGAGACAAGTAACAGGTCAAGAAGAAAATATATGGTACGTCAGGAGTGATAAGTCCTCTGTACAGAAATAAAGCAGGCTAAGGAGGCTAGGGAGTTCAAAGTAAAGGGATTACTATTTCATACAGAGTGGTCAGAGAAAACTTCACTGGGAAGGTGCCCTTTACACAGAGACCTATAGGAAATGAGGGCATAGAGCCATACAGCTCTCCTATAGGAAATGAGGGCATAGAGCCATACAGCTCTCTGGAGGGGGAATGTTCCAGGAAGAGGGGACAGCCGGTGCAAAGACCCTGAGGCATCAGCATGCTGGGTGCGTTTGAAGAACAAGGGGGCTGGTGTGGCTGTGGCTGGAGCAAAGCGAGTAACAGGGAGGGTAGTAGGAGCTTAGGTCAGGGAGGTCACTGAGGGGTCAGACCCTGTAGAGACTTATAGGCCATGGTAAGGACTTTGGTTGTATCTACATAAGATGGTAACCCCACTGGGGGATTTTGTGCAGAGATGTGACATGATCTATTTTTAGAAGATCACTCTGGATGCCGGGTTGGGAATAGGCTGTCGAGGGGCAGGGAGACCAGGCCTGAGGGGAGCGAGGGTGGAGGAGCCTGGGCGTGAGCAGCGAAGTGGTGGGAGGTGGGCCGCGCTGCATCCGCCTCGAGGAGGTTGCTGAAAGGGTTTGCTGATGGATTGGATGTGGGGTGTGCAAGAAAGGAGGGTCGAGAATGCCTCCAATGTTTCTATCCTGGGCAATGAAAGGTTGAGCAGGAGGGAAAGCAGGAGCTGCGCTGTAGACGTGTTGAGTTTGTTCGTGCCATTAGACATCTAGGTGGGACGTCAAGTAGGCGGTTGGGTATGAGTCCTGAGTTCAAGATAGAGGCCTAGGCCGGAAAGAGAAATTTGGGAGTTGCCAGCATGTAAATGGTATTTAAAACCATGAGAGTGCATGAGATCACCTCGGGCACAGTTTCTTGGGCTTCCCACTACTGACATTTTGGGGCAGGTTAATTCTTTGCTGTGGAGGGCTGTCCTGTGCACTCTAGGATTTTAACAGCATCCATGGCCTCTCTGCACTAGATGCCAGTAGCACACACCCCACTGAGTTGTGACAATCCCATATGTTTCCAAACATTGCCAAATGTCCCCCGAGGAACAAAATTGCCTCCCCGCAACCTCCCCTTGCCACAGTTGAGAACCACTGACCTAGGGAATAAAAATAAAGACAGAAGAGGGCTGAGGCCTGAGCTCAGTGGCACGCTGACATTTTATTAAACCCATTAGCCTTCAAGTAAATATGCTCTTACCACATGTGATAAGTCCTATGGAGAATGTGCTAAGTGCTATGAGAGAGAGAAGTGAGGGAACCAGCTTTAGGTCAGGGAACAGAGAGTGGACCAGGCGTCCCTGAGAAACTGACATTTGCATTGAGCCGGAAGGATGAGTATGTGTTAGTCAGTTCCAGGCAAGGAAACCTCATGTGCAAAGGTCCTGCGGGCAGGAAGGCTCAGGTGGACGCAATGAGAGCATGTGGTTGGAGTACGGCAGGCCAGAGGTAGGGAGGCAGGAGACTGGACAAGCAGGCCTGCGGGAGCCATGGTGGAGATGAGAGGACTCTTTCATTCTAAACTCGGTCGGAGGCCACGAGGGACTCTAAGCAGTACACTAATAAGACTGGATTGTATGTTTTTTGAGATCCGTGAGTGCTGTGTGAAGGACGAGGAGAGAGGCAAGAACGAGGCAGGAGACAAGGCAGGGCTGTGGCAGAAGTCCATGACAGAGATCCCGGTGGCTGAAAATTAAGAGTGGAGAGAAATGGACAGCTTTCAAGATACGTTTTAGAAGAAGAAGCAATAAAACTTAGCTGCAGACTGAACAGGGGAGGGTGGCATGAGCAGCGAGGGAGACTCAAGGACAGCTCTCTCGGGGGCTTCTGCCTCCGGGGGCTGCGTGGACGGTGGGGACGTTCTTACTCACTGGGGGAAATCAAGGGATGTGCAGGTGAAGGAAGGAAGGTGGACAGCTCAGTGTTGGACCCGTTGAGTTCAAGATGCCTGAGAAAAAACCAAGCAGACATGCTAAGTAAGCAGCTGGAGAGGAGTTTGGAAACTGAAAGAGAGACCTGGGCTAGAAAGATAAATATCGACATTGTCAGCACACAAAAGACATTTAAAGACATGGGAGTATGTGTGAAAACAGAATAAAGAAGTGAGCTGAGGCCCAAGCCCTGAGCAGCTCAAGTCCCAAGAGGAAGAGGGAGCAGTAGGAGCTGGCAGTGGAGACTGGGAAAGAGTGGTTAGAGCAGCAGGAAGAAAACCAGAAGTGTGGTGTCACGAGAAAGGCTGTTTCAGCAAGGACTGGCCACCTGCCGACAGACGAGGACTGACCTCTGTCCACCGGATCTGTAACATGGAGGTCATGAATAGCTAAAGCAAGAGCAGTTTCTGCACAAGTGGATGGGACTGGGTTGATGAAATGCACTTTTTAGAGGCAGATGACTGTGTTCGGGCCCTGGTTCTGCCAGTTGCTGGCTGTGTACCCCTGGTTTCTGCACAAGTGGATGGGACTGGGTTGATGAAATGCACTTTTTAGAGGCAGATGACTGTTCTGGCCCTGGTTCTGCCAGTTGCTGGCTGTGTACCCCTGGGCAACTCAACCGCTCAGTGTTTCCATTTTGTTTGTGAAATGGGGCTAAGAGCTTCCTAGGCAGTTATGAAAATTAAATGAGTTAATGTACTTGAAGTGCTTAGACTGTGCCCGGCACAGTGTGTTCCATACACTGCTAATCACTATTGTTAATTTTTTTTTTCCTTTTTGTCTTTTTTCGTGTCCGGCAACGGATCGCAACCCTCAGTGTCGCGCCCGTACCGGACCGGGACCGGCAATGGTATTGCAACCCTCGGTGCTGCGCCTGCGCCGCGCTCAGCCAGTGAGCGGGAACCGGTCACCACATGGGATCCGAACCCTCGGCGGGAGCGCCACCGCACTCCCAAGCGGCGCATTCTCCAGTGCGCCACCGGGCCGGCCCACTATTGTTAATTTTGAAAAGTGATTAAAGCCTTGTCCTCTTCTCACTTCCCTCCCTCCTCTTTCTGAACAATTCAGGTCTAAAGCTATTAGGCTGAACAGAAAGGGGCGTGCCCAGAGCTGGTTGTCAGAGCCCCGGCTGGGCGAGGTGGCTGGCCAAGGCGTCATAGCCAAGGCAAGGTGAAGAGGGCACTCCTGCGGGGTGGGGGATGGAGAGTGACTTTACAGCAGAGGGCCTGGCAGACACTGCCTGAAGCGTGGAGAAACATCATCCGTAATGGGCCAAATTGAAGCTGTGCATCACCTTCTAGGACGCAATGACAACACAGCACCATCTTGCTGATATTTCTGCCTAAAGTGCATAACCTGAATCTGGTCGTGAGGAAACGTCAGATGAACCCAAATGGAGGGACAGCTATAAAATAACTGGCCTGAATCTACAGAAGTGCCAAGGTCATGTCAAGGAAAGACTAAGAAACTGTTCCAGATGTAAGAGACTAAAGAGACATGACAATTAAATGCCACATGTGATGATGAACTAGATTCTTTTGCTAGAAATGATATTACTGGGACAACTGGTAGACTTGAATGGGGTCTGAGGGTTGGATGATAGTAATGTATCGGTGATCATTTCCCAACTTTGATGGTTGTACCTTGGCTATCTAGGAGACTAAAGGAAAACCACACCAAAGTATTCAGGGGTGATGACATATCAGGTGGCAACGACTCTCAAATAGCTCAGGAAAAAGATTCTTTGTACATATTTGCAACTTTTCTGTACATTTGTGATTGTTTTTAAAAAAAAATAAAAAAAGAAAAAGAAAACAAAAAGGACAACGTTCTGAGACTCCTTGCACAGCCTCGGCCCGGAGGGACTCACCCGCATGCTCCATGATATATTGCTTTCCTCGGAGCTATGGCTGCTTTCTGGAACAGGAAGGACACTGAACCTGGCTTCCCTTAATGAGAACTATAAGGTGGGGAGTTGGGGCAACCTGGCTGGTCTGCATCAGGCTGTACGGTCCTCTTGGCAGCGGCTCTGGAGCTGCAGGGCAGGGGCATTAAACACGGCATCAGCGCATCCAGGAGTGTGCCTTGCCAGGGGGACCTACAGCTGGTCTCTGAGGTCCGGGGAGGTCTTCTCTTCTCACTAGGTGACGCCCTGGAGAGCCAGACCGCCCCAAAACCTCAGCCTCCAGGCTGTTTCCTGCTGGGTGTAGCGTGTGACAGCCCCAGCCATCTCCAGCAGGGGGCGCGCTGCCTCATCTGTCTGGATCGTGGGGACAGGGCCTTCTGCCACCCCCTCTTCCTCTGCCCGCTTTACCATGGTTGCTGCCCGAGAAGGACTTCAAGAGCAACCCCCGGCTGGGAAACTTGACTGAAATCGCTAAGCTACTCCGGAAGCGAGAGGAGGAGGAAGGCCCGAAGCATGTGTGGGAGAAACACAGTTTCTGAGCCTTTTCTGTGAGGTTCTGTGTCCCACTGAATGCTGAAAGCACTCAGTGTGGCCCGTAAAGAAGGCTGTTCCCATCACAGGAAAGTTCTGGAATTACACCAGCCCTTAAAGAAGAGTGTGGAACAAGTTGGAAGAGTAATAACTATGCAGCTAGTAAATCGTTGTTGCAGAAGAAGAAAGTATAATGTAGGAGAGAAGACATGAAATGTAAATTTGAGAATCTTATGCTGTTTCTCCAAAATGACTAAGGCTGTTCTCAAAATGACTAAGTGTGTGCAGGACGGACGTACAGATATTTTAACAAAGCAACATGGAAACCCTATAAAATGTTCACGTTGTATTTCCACATGAAAACATCTACGAAGAGAGACACAGGGAAAGGGTGTATAGTCAGAACTAGAGTCAGTGACAGATATTTTTATGGTAGGTATAAGCTAATAATGGATATTTTTATAACAAGCATAAAAACTTAACACCTTTATCATTCAGATTAAAGAAATGTGATTGTGGTCTTCCTCCACAATATCCTGGCCTACACAAAACTATCATGACCGTGAAAGTAGATGTACGTCTAGATCCTCAACTTACTGTCTCTGAGGATAGAAATGTCATGCAATATGGAAAGACACAGCACAACTTTCATAATGACCCAAGGGGCTGTATTCTGCCCAGCTGTCCTGAGTTCTAGGATTTAATTCAGGCAGCCATTACTGGGAGGTAGAAATAAACAACAAACCCAAATAGATCATGAAGGTTTGTCAGAAACAGGAGGAGTCGGTCAGTAGCAGAAAACAGATTCTGGGCGGCTGGGTGATGTGTTGAGAGGAATGATGTTGCATTGGGTCCTAACAAAATCCAGCTTCTGCCAAAAGTGAGACCCAAGAAGCCTGGCATTTTACTGGACGATGAGTTGAATGAGATTTCAGTCTAGAATTTGAACGATAGATTTCAGCTTTGTATTTTTAATGATTCTTTTAAAGAAGCCCTTTGACCTTATTTCTATACTGGAATTCATCCTAATCCTTTGAAAATCTGCATGATAACAGATTCTGAAGGATTAACTACCCAGAAGACGAGTGTGTTATTTCATTTTCTTTAAGTTGTAGAGATAACTTAGCCAGTAAATCTAGTCTCAATAATTTTTTCTTTGTACAGTTCTGCCTCTAAACAACCAGAATAATTTCCCTCCTCACTTTTAATAACTATCTATAAAAGCATGGCAGTAAAACAAAATTCATAGAGGTTGTGAGGATCAATTTTAGGTGTTGTTAACAAGTCTAGTAAAAATTTCAGCGAGGATGTCAAGACCATTTAATGGGGAAAGAACAGTCTTTACAAGAAATGATGCTGGGAAAACTGGATATCCACATGCAAAAGAATAAAGTTGGACCCTACCTTACACCAAGATTAACTCAAAATGGATCAAAGATCTGAACAGAAGAGCTAGAACTATAAAATTCTTGGAAGGAAACATAGGGGAGAGCTTCATGACACTGGATTTGGCAATCATTTCTTGGATATGACCCCAAAAACACAGGTAACAAAAGAAAAAAATAGATCAACTGGACTACATCAAAATTAAAAACTTCTGTGCATCAAAGGATGCAATCAACAGAGTGCAAAGGCAACCCACAGAATGGGAGAAGGTATTTGTAAATCAAATATCTGATAAGGAATCAGCGTCCAGAATATATAAAGAATTCCTACAACTCAACAATAACAAAAAGAACAACCTGATTAAAAAATGGGCAAGGGGCCGGCCCGGTGGTGCACTGGAGAGTGCGCTGCTTGGGAGTGTGGCGGCGCTCCCGCCAAGGGTTCGGATCCCATGTGGAGACCGGTTCCCGCTCACTGGCTGAGCGCGGTGCAGGCGCAACACCGAGGGTTGCAATCGCGTTGCCGGTCAGTAAAGAAGACAAAAAGGAAAATAAATAAATAAATAAAATAAAAATAAAAAATAAAATAAAAAATGGGCAAGAATATGAATAGACAGTTCTCCAAAGAAGATACACACATGGCCAACAAGCACATGGAAAGATGCTCAATGTCACTAATAATTACGGAAGTGCAAATCAAAATCATAATGTGATACCACCTCATACCCATTAGCATGGTGCCATCGAAAAAACAGAAAACAAAGCATCAGCAGGGAAGTGGATAAATTAGAACCCTTGAGCACTGCAGATGGGAATGTAAAATGGTGCAGCCACTATGGAAAACATATGGGAGTTCCTCAAAAATTAAAAATAGAATTACCATATGATCCAGCAATTCTATGTCTGGGTATATACCCCAAAATAACTGAAAGCAGGGTTTGTTTTTTTTTTTTTCCTTTTTGTCTTTTTTCGTGTCCCGCAACGGATCGCAACCCTCAGTGTCGCGCCCGTACCGGACCGAGACCGGCAATGGGATCGCAACCCTCGGTGTTGCACCCGCACCTTGCTCAGCCAGTGAGCGGGAACCGGTCTGTATGTGGGATCCGAACCCTCAGCGGGAGCGCCGCCGCACTTCCCAAGCGGCGCACTGTAGCAGTGTGCCACCGGGCCGGCCCGGAAAGCAGGGTTTTGAAGAGAGATTTTTTACACCCATATTCACAGCAGCATTATACACAATAGCCAAAAGGTAGAAGCAATTCAGATGTCATCAGCAGATGAATGGATCAACACAAAGTGCTATATACATACATATTCAGCCTTAAAAAGGAAGAAGATTCTGACACATGCTACAACATGGAGGAACCTTGAGAATGTGATGATAAATGAAATAAGCCAGTCACAAAAAAGACAAATATTGTGTGGTTCCACTTATTAAAGGTTCCTAGAGGAGTCACATTCATAGAGACAGAAAGCTGAATGGTGGTTGCCAGGGGCTGGCGAGAGGGGAGAGATACTGTTTAATGGGTAGAGAGTTTCAGTTTTGCAAGATGATAAAGTTCTGGAGATGGAGAGTGGTAATGATAACACAAAAATATGAGTGTACTTAATACCACCAAAATGTGCATTTAAAAATGGTTAGGGGCTGGCCCAGTGGCGCACTGGAGAGTGCACCGCTTGGGAGCGCGGCGGCACTCCCGCCGAGGGTTCGGATCCCATGTGGAGACCGGTTCCCGCTCACTGGCTGAGCGCGGTGCGGGCGCAACACCGAGGGTTGCGATCCCATTGCCGGTCCCTGGTACGGGCGCGACACCGAGGGTTGCGATCCCGTTACCGGTCAGTAAAAAAGACAAAAAGGAAAAAAAAAATGGTTAGGATGGTAAATTTTATGTTATGTGCATTTTACCACAATTTAAAAATTAGAAATTTAATTTAAAAAAATGAAGCAACACAATGAATTTTCATTCGTTGATTATCATAGTGGCAAAGATAAGTAAAATTAACAATTCTGTGTGATGGAGAGGGGTAACAAAAAAAGGAACTCCGCATCCTGTTCTTGTACAGCTCTTAAGGGGAGTGATCTGAACTATGTATCAAAATGTCAAAAATGTAGCCTTTGACCCAATAAGAGGGTCATACTGTCCTGCACTTCTGTGCCCTGCTGGCTGGCTCTGAGCGAACTCCTACAGCTTCAAAGCCTGCCCTGAGACACGCTGGGTCCAACCTCGTGCAGAAATGCCCAGCACCACTGGGGCTGAAATCAGAGGAGGCCGAGCGGTGGGAGGCGGGCCCCCCGGCAGCTGCTGCAGGAGGGAGGGAGAACAGGCGAGCAGGTGCAGGCCGGGCTGTGCTTCCCCAGTGGGAAGATGAGCACATTCCTGACCGGTGGCTTCTATTTTCCCAATTAAATGTGAAAGGTCATCACCTGAGAGCAGGGGACAGGGCAGTTTTGAGGAGAGAGGAGACAGTGTAAAGAGTTGTTTAGAAGAGCAAGCCTCTTGAGAAACAGAGCAAGACAGCTGGGCGGTTCTGAGTCTTTTGGGGTGGAGGTCATGAGTTTTCAGGGTACCCTTCTACCCCACGTGGATAGGGCCCCAACGGTTCTCACTGCACGAGGCAGTTGGTTGTGTCCAGCCAGGGACCCAACCTGCTCGTGATCTGGATAACGTGGCATCTGAAGGCAGGAGGATGCAGAACATAGAGAGTGGGACTAGCTTCTTCCCAGGGCTGTGTTAGACAGCATGCGTCCTGTATAGAAGTGGCCAGCACAGATGCCAGGTGCCAGTCAGAGGTTCCTGCCCGTCCTTCCTTTCCCTTCCTGTCCACCCTCCCTGAGAGCACGGAAGCTGAGGTTCCTGGACAGAAATGGGGCCATCCTCCAGAGGGCACCCATCCTGTGGCCATGGGGGAGAGTCTCAGGGTCCCAGCCTGTTCCCCAAACCGTATCTCACCGTGACCTCCTTGCCCATTGCAGAGATTGGTGTGGGCATCACCGGTTTTGGCATCTTCTTCATCCTCTTTGGGATACTCCTGTACTTTGACTCAGTGCTCCTGGCCTTTGGAAACGTGAGTCCCCCAGCTCTGTGTACCTCCCCTGCCCAACCGTCTATTGCCAGGAAGGTCAGCCCCAAGTTCATTCAGATCATGTCCACCTGGGGGTCAGGGGTCATCGAGCCTGGGCAGACGAGGGCTGCAGGGGGTAGAGATTAGAGCCTCTGGCAAAGAGAATCTGAGGCCCTGAATTCTCACGCCACACTCTGTATTCCCAGGTGAGTCAGACACTGTCCCTGCCATCGAACCCCACCATCTCAGGACAGGATATAACATTATATACACGGGTGGGGCAGTGGTCAAGTCACAAGACAGACACATTTCATATGAACCAGGGGGCTTAGAGGAAAGAGAGCACACCCAACTGGAGAAGGTTGAGAAGGAATTTGGAAAGGAAGTGGGTGTGGAGGGGGGGGAAATGCATTTTCGGGGAGGGAAAAGGTGTGGAGGAGGAGAGGAAAGCGTGGACACCCTGGCAGAGAGACAGAGGGCTAGATCTGGCGGGAGCCTGGGCTCTCTTACAGGACCGCCAGGAGCCAGGCTGAAGCAGTGACAGGGCCATGTGTGGGGGGCCTGGAGGATCACCCTGTGGGCTGTAGAGCCCCCGATGGGGTTGTGGCTCGGCATGGCTGCGTCACCTGTTTAGGCCTCCGTCCTCCCCTTTGTGAAATGAAGAGAATCTCGCTCTCTATCCACCTTCCCTGGGAGGTGTGATGAGAAAGGCAGTCAGGTATGAAGAAGTGCTTGGGATCCAGTGACTCGGGTAGGAACGAGGGACCCTCAGACCTGTCCTTGTCGTGCCTCTCCCGCCCCGGCCTGCAGGCCTGGCCCTGCCTCCCGCGGGCTGCCGTGTTTGCTCTCACACGCTCTCCCTCCCCACAGCTGCTGCTCCTGACTGGCCTTTCCCTCATCATCGGCCTGAGGAAAACGTTTTCCTTCTTCTTCCAGCGGCACAAGCTCAAGGGGACCAGCTTCTTCCTGGGGGGTGTGGCCATCGTGCTCCTGCGCTGGCCCCTCCTGGGCATGTGCCTGGAAACCTATGGATTTTTGAGCCTCTTCAAGTGAGTGCAAATCCCTATAACCCTGGACAGACCCACCAAGATGTCCAGTAGCTGAGATCACCCCAGCAGGGTGTGCAGAAGCTGGGACTTCATCCTGCAGGAGATGAGAGCCATGGAAGGGTTGGAAACAGGCAGGGGCCTCAGGCTGATGCTTTGGAAAGGCCCATTTATCAGCAGACATTGATCGAGCACTTACTGTGTTCCCAGCACTGTGCCTATCACCAGGAAAGAGACACAGGCCCCGCCCTCAAGTCTCAATGATCCAGCCAGAGAGGAAGGGCGGTGAACTAATGTTTGCCAAGTACGCTCACAATTGCCATCTTATTTTGTCCCCACAACCCACTGTAGTGTTGTTCTCTACTTAACAGATGAGGAAACCAACACCCAGGGGCTGTTCCCTGCCCAAGGTCTCACACTAACGTGAAAGATCTGAACTTGACCCCGTGTCTCTGGCTCTTGGCTCCGTATCCCTTGGCCTGTCCTATGTCAGCCCTGGGCCTGGCACAGCAATGGTACTAACAGGACTGCAGAAGCTCAGAGGGGAGGACAGGGAGGTGTCCTAGAGGAAGCAGGACCTGAGACAGGCCTTGAGGAATGAGTAGGGCCTGAGAGAAGACTGGAGAGAGCTTAAGGAGAAGAAAGAAAGGCTATTAGGGAAAGTGGGATGGGACTGTGGGGGGAATAGGGGTGGGACGGGACAATGGGGACTGGAAGAATCGTGCCTTATGCAATCATGGGAAGGAGCAGAGGTCAGGAAGGCCATGGGGAGGTCATGGGCTTCTCATAGGAGCCCAATTTGCTCCGTGCCACCTTGAAAACACCCTGAGGGGTCTGAATGTTCTAGGCCTAATAGACATCAAGTAGTGTGGCTTCAAGAAACCAAAATTTTCTTACACACATCTCCCTCCACTTATTCAATATTCAAA
Organism: Galeopterus variegatus; assembly: GCF_000696425.1. Lineage (NCBI taxonomy): Eukaryota > Metazoa > Chordata > Mammalia > Dermoptera > Cynocephalidae > Galeopterus > Galeopterus variegatus. The sequence continues at coordinate 99,737 of NW_007727609.1, read as the reverse complement.
TATGTCATTATTCAAATAGCTATTTCTTTAAATTGTCACATACATAATAAGTACCCCCTGTTTGCCAAAGACAGGGCTAGGTGTGGGGCTACGGCACTAAATGAGGAGAGAATTCCCGAGGAACTTGCAATCAAGGAGGAAGACAAGTAACTTCTCGTGATGTTTACTGAGGGCTCAGAGGTGCGGTGGGGCCACTGCGGGTTTGGTAGTTCAACCCAAAAGAAAGCCTTGACAGGGACACCTTGCCGCAGCATAGTAGGTGCAAAAACCATCAGAGCTGTGCAGGACCTCAGAAATGCAGCTGAGCCCCAGGAGAGGGAGGCCAAGGAGAGAGCGGCTCAGCCAGAATTCAACACACTGAGCTTCTCAGCCGTCCGCCCCACGCGGGGTTCCCCTCCCGCGCCCACCTGGGGGCCGCCAAGCCTGCGAAGGATCACACGTATGTCCCCGAGCAGGCCAAGGGCCAAGGGTGGCTCTGTGCGTGGGATGCCAAGGCTGGGGAGGGTAGACATGAGCACGGCCTCCAACAGCTGCCTGTGCCCAGGGCCCAGGAAACCTGGAGCAGGTGGCACACACCCCGCTAGGGAGGAGAAGTCTCCAGCAGAGTAGTACATAATGAGAGAAACAACAGTAGAAGTAAATATTTCCGGAGCAGTTCTTTGTATGAGGTCCTGCAGTGAAGATACTCTTGTTAACCCCACTTTTACAGCTGGAAACCGAGATTCAGAGAAGTTAAGAGATTTGCCCCAAGTGTGTAGAGTGCCAGGAAGTGGAAGAGCCAAGATTTGGGCCCAAGGAGTCTGACCCCAGAGCCTTCATTCTTAACCGCTTCACTTGGCTGCCTCTCAAAAGCCAGGGCTGCAGACGGAGCCTGCCCCAGTGCCAGGGGCCCGCTCTCCTTTGGGGGTCCTCAGCCTCACTACCCTCCGTCCCCCCCTCCTGGGCCACCACTGACTCCCCTCCTCCCGTCTGCTCCTAGGGGCTTTTTCCCTGTGGTCTTTGGCTTCCTGGGCAACGCCTGCAACACCCCCTTCCTGAGCACGGTGAGTACATCACGCATGCGCCCGGCGCCTTGGGGACTTGGTGAAACTGCCGCCCCAGGTGCGGCGGGCCCTCCCCATCTCCCCTCAGACCCCACCTCAGGTACGCCAGCCTTCGGCTCCTCTTCCCCTCTCTGCCCCTTCTCCGTTTGACACAAGCAGATGAGGTAAGGGGATCCCCAAGCAGTGTGCCAAAGGTGTGGGTACAGAACAAGGTAGCTATTAATATCCCCTTATCAGAGCCAAAGAAAGGGTGACTCAGAGACGCTAGGTGACTCATCTGGGAAGCTCCTGAGATTTCTGGGGAGTGGCTGGGTCTGGGCCCCAGGCATGGAGAAGAGGTGTGACAGCCAGTGACAGCAGGAAAAGCAGGTGGCAGGTTTGTCCTCTTCCTGGGCAGGCATGGGCAGTGGTCCCCAGCCCCTGCCCGTCCCTTTCTCTGAAGTACCTGACAGAATATGAACTCTCCGAGGAGCCCGGGGAGGCCTTCCAGCCAGCGCCTGACGCCCCCGCCAGCTGGGCACGTCCCCCGCAGCCCCTTCTCCCTTCTGTGCGTGGCATAGCTCCCGGCTTTCACAGCCAGCTCTGTAATAACCTGGCTATTGAGTCTGCTCCCCACTCTTTGTCTGGAGTAATGACTCTTGGCTCCCACAGCTGTTCCAGAAGCTTCAAGGTACCGGCTCCATGGTCTGAACAACAGAGACGAGGTCCTTGAACTTGGATCACGGGTGGAGAGGGTGGAAGGGAAGCGGGGGCCACCTCCGCAGGCGCCCCACCCCCGAGTCCTGACTCACTCCCCGTCATATCCGGACCTCAGCAAGTCCAGAAGGAAGCATGGAGCTGAGTGACTGACCTCAAATCCCCAAGTCCACTCAAGAGGCTGCCAGGACGGTTTGGAGCAGAGATCCAGGGCCCCGTGGAGATCAGACTGGGGCTGGCATCACATCCCCACCCTGTATTTATGGGGGAAAAGGGAAGATTAAATCCCCAAGTTGTGAGTGTGTCTAAGATGCGATGTCAATGTCTCCAGCCCCTTCGACCCATCCTCTGCCTCAGGACAGGCCAACACATGTCATTCCACATAGCGAAATTATGGCCTGTAAGGGTCTGTCCTGCTTTCATAGGCTGTAATTTTTATCCTCATGTTTAATAGTCCTAGTGAGTGGGATGATGCGTTTGCAAGCCTCTGTTAGCAGTAAGTATTGGACAGGTGATGGGTGCTAATTCTCCGTGCTGTCAGGACGTGTTTCTCAACCACTAGATGATAGTTCTGCACAGCGCGCCCACCAGGTAGGGCTTG
>NW_007727609.1:89937-97387 GCF_000696425.1 Galeopterus variegatus | reverse complement strand
CGTTGCCGGTCAGTAAAGAAGACAAAAAGGAAAATAAATAAATAAATAAAATAAAAATAAAAAATAAAATAAAAAATGGGCAAGAATATGAATAGACAGTTCTCCAAAGAAGATACACACATGGCCAACAAGCACATGGAAAGATGCTCAATGTCACTAATAATTACGGAAGTGCAAATCAAAATCATAATGTGATACCACCTCATACCCATTAGCATGGTGCCATCGAAAAAACAGAAAACAAAGCATCAGCAGGGAAGTGGATAAATTAGAACCCTTGAGCACTGCAGATGGGAATGTAAAATGGTGCAGCCACTATGGAAAACATATGGGAGTTCCTCAAAAATTAAAAATAGAATTACCATATGATCCAGCAATTCTATGTCTGGGTATATACCCCAAAATAACTGAAAGCAGGGTTTGTTTTTTTTTTTTTCCTTTTTGTCTTTTTTCGTGTCCGGCAACGGATCGCAACCCTCAGTGTCGCGCCCGTACCGGACCGAGACCGGCGATGGGATCGCAACCCTCGGTGTTGCACCCGCACCTCGCTCAGCCAGTGAGCGGGAACCGGTCTGTATGTGGGATCCGAACCCTCAGCGGGAGCGCCGCCGCGCTTCCCAAGCGGCGCACTGTAGCAGTGCGCCACCGGGCCGGCCCGGAAAGCAGGGTTTTGAAGAGAGATTTTTTACACCCATATTCACAGCAGCATTATACACAATAGCCAAAAGGTAGAAGCAATTCAGATGTCATCAGCAGATGAATGGATCAACACAAAGTGCTATATACATACATATTCAGCCTTAAAAAGGAAGAAGATTCTGACACATGCTACAACATGGAGGAACCTTGAGAATGTGATGATAAATGAAATAAGCCAGTCACAAAAAAGACAAATATTGTGTGGTTCCACTTATTAAAGGTTCCTAGAGGAGTCACATTCATAGAGACAGAAAGCTGAATGGTGGTTGCCAGGGGCTGGCGAGAGGGGAGAGATACTGTTTAATGGGTAGAGAGTTTCAGTTTTGCAAGATGATAAAGTTCTGGAGATGGAGAGTGGTAATGATAACACAAAAATATGAGTGTACTTAATACCACCAAAATGTGCATTTAAAAATGGTTAGGGGCTGGCCCAGTGGCGCACTGGAGAGTGCACCGCTTGGGAGCGCGGCGGCACTCCCGCCGAGGGTTCGGATCCCATGTGGAGACCGGTTCCCGCTCACTGGCTGAGCGCGGTGCGGGCGCAACACCGAGGGTTGCGATCCCGTTGCCGGTCCCTGGTACGGGCGCGACACCGAGGGTTGCGATCCCGTTGCCGGTCCCTGGTACGGGCGCGACACCGAGGGTTGCGATCCCGTTGCCGGTCCCTGGTACGGGCGCGACACCGAGGGTTGCGATCCCGTTGCCGGTCCCTGGTACGGGCGCGACACCGAGGGTTGCGATCCCGTTGCCGGTCCCTGGTACGGGCGCGACACCGAGGGTTGCGATCCCGTTGCCGGTCCCTGGTACGGGCGCGACACCGAGGGTTGCGATCCCGTTGCCGGTCCCTGGTACGGGCGCGACACCGAGGGTTGCGATCCCGTTGCCGGTCCCTGGTACGGGCGCGACACCGAGGGTTGCGATCCCGTTGCCGGTCCCTGGTACGGGCGCGACACCGAGGGTTGCGATCCCGTTGCCGGTCCCTGGTACGGGCGCGACACCGAGGGTTGCGATCCCGTTGCCGGTCCCTGGTACGGGCGCGACACCGAGGGTTGCGATCCCGTTACCGGTCAGTAAAAAAGACAAAAAGGAAAAAAAAATGGTTAGGATGGTAAATTTTATGTTATGTGCATTTTACCACAATTTAAAAATTAGAAATTTAATTTAAAAAAATGAAGCAACACAATGAATTTTCATTCGTTGATTATCATAGTGGCAAAGATAAGTAAAATTAACAATTCTGTGTGATGGAGAGGGGTAACAAAAAAAGGAACTCCGCATCCTGTTCTTGTACAGCTCTTAAGGGGAGTGATCTGAACTATGTATCAAAATGTCAAAAATGTAGCCTTTGACCCAATAAGAGGGTCATACTGTCCTGCACTTCTGTGCCCTGCTGGCTGGCTCTGAGCGAACTCCTACAGCTTCAAAGCCTGCCCTGAGACACGCTGGGTCCAACCTCGTGCAGAAATGCCCAGCACCACTGGGGCTGAAATCAGAGGAGGCCGAGCGGTGGGAGGCGGGCCCCCCGGCAGCTGCTGCAGGAGGGAGGGAGAACAGGCGAGCAGGTGCAGGCCGGGCTGTGCTTCCCCAGTGGGAAGATGAGCACATTCCTGACCGGTGGCTTCTATTTTCCCAATTAAATGTGAAAGGTCATCACCTGAGAGCAGGGGACAGGGCAGTTTTGAGGAGAGAGGAGACAGTGTAAAGAGTTGTTTAGAAGAGCAAGCCTCTTGAGAAACAGAGCAAGACAGCTGGGCGGTTCTGAGTCTTTTGGGGTGGAGGTCATGAGTTTTCAGGGTACCCTTCTACCCCACGTGGATAGGGCCCCAACGGTTCTCACTGCACGAGGCAGTTGGTTGTGTCCAGCCAGGGACCCAACCTGCTCGTGATCTGGATAACGTGGCATCTGAAGGCAGGAGGATGCAGAACATAGAGAGTGGGACTAGCTTCTTCCCAGGGCTGTGTTAGACAGCATGCGTCCTGTATAGAAGTGGCCAGCACAGATGCCAGGTGCCAGTCAGAGGTTCCTGCCCGTCCTTCCTTTCCCTTCCTGTCCACCCTCCCTGAGAGCACGGAAGCTGAGGTTCCTGGACAGAAATGGGGCCATCCTCCAGAGGGCACCCATCCTGTGGCCATGGGGGAGAGTCTCAGGGTCCCAGCCTGTTCCCCAAACCGTATCTCACCGTGACCTCCTTGCCCATTGCAGAGATTGGTGTGGGCATCACCGGTTTTGGCATCTTCTTCATCCTCTTTGGGATACTCCTGTACTTTGACTCAGTGCTCCTGGCCTTTGGAAACGTGAGTCCCCCAGCTCTGTGTACCTCCCCTGCCCAACCGTCTATTGCCAGGAAGGTCAGCCCCAAGTTCATTCAGATCATGTCCACCTGGGGGTCAGGGGTCATCGAGCCTGGGCAGACGAGGGCTGCAGGGGGTAGAGATTAGAGCCTCTGGCAAAGAGAATCTGAGGCCCTGAATTCTCACGCCACACTCTGTATTCCCAGGTGAGTCAGACACTGTCCCTGCCATCGAACCCCACCATCTCAGGACAGGATATAACATTATATACACGGGTGGGGCAGTGGTCAAGTCACAAGACAGACACATTTCATATGAACCAGGGGGCTTAGAGGAAAGAGAGCACACCCAACTGGAGAAGGTTGAGAAGGAATTTGGAAAGGAAGTGGGTGTGGAGGGGGGGGAAATGCATTTTCGGGGAGGGAAAAGGTGTGGAGGAGGAGAGGAAAGCGTGGACACCCTGGCAGAGAGACAGAGGGCTAGATCTGGCGGGAGCCTGGGCTCTCTTACAGGACCGCCAGGAGCCAGGCTGAAGCAGTGACAGGGCCATGTGTGGGGGGCCTGGAGGATCACCCTGTGGGCTGTAGAGCCCCCGATGGGGTTGTGGCTCGGCATGGCTGCGTCACCTGTTTAGGCCTCCGTCCTCCCCTTTGTGAAATGAAGAGAATCTCGCTCTCTATCCACCTTCCCTGGGAGGTGTGATGAGAAAGGCAGTCAGGTATGAAGAAGTGCTTGGGATCCAGTGACTCGGGTAGGAACGAGGGACCCTCAGACCTGTCCTTGTCGTGCCTCTCCCGCCCCGGCCTGCAGGCCTGGCCCTGCCTCCCGCGGGCTGCCGTGTTTGCTCTCACACGCTCTCCCTCCCCACAGCTGCTGCTCCTGACTGGCCTTTCCCTCATCATCGGCCTGAGGAAGACGTTTTCCTTCTTCTTCCAGCGGCACAAGCTCAAGGGGACTAGCTTCTTCCTGGGGGGTGTGGTTCGCTCTCCCTCCCCACAGCTGCTGCTCCTGACTGGCCTTTCCCTCATCATCGGCCTGAGGAAAACGTTTTCCTTCTTCTTCCAGCGGCACAAGCTCAAGGGGACCAGCTTCTTCCTGGGGGGTGTGGCCATCGTGCTCCTGCGCTGGCCCCTCCTGGGCATGTGCCTGGAAACCTATGGATTTTTGAGCCTCTTCAAGTGAGTGCAAATCCCTATAACCCTGGACAGACCCACCAAGATGTCCAGTAGCTGAGATCACCCCAGCAGGGTGTGCAGAAGCTGGGACTTCATCCTGCAGGAGATGAGAGCCATGGAAGGGTTGGAAACAGGCAGGGGCCTCAGGCTGATGCTTTGGAAAGGCCCATTTATCAGCAGACATTGATCGAGCACTTACTGTGTTCCCAGCACTGTGCCTATCACCAGGAAAGAGACACAGGCCCCGCCCTCAAGTCTCAATGATCCAGCCAGAGAGGAAGGGCGGTGAACTAATGTTTGCCAAGTACGCTCACAATTGCCATCTTATTTTGTCCCCACAACCCACTGTAGTGTTGTTCTCTACTTAACAGATGAGGAAACCAACACCCAGGGGCTGTTCCCTGCCCAAGGTCTCACACTAACGTGAAAGATCTGAACTTGACCCCGTGTCTCTGGCTCTTGGCTCCGTATCCCTTGGCCTGTCCTATGTCAGCCCTGGGCCTGGCACAGCAATGGTACTAACAGGACTGCAGAAGCTCAGAGGGGAGGACAGGGAGGTGTCCTAGAGGAAGCAGGACCTGAGACAGGCCTTGAGGAATGAGTAGGGCCTGAGAGAAGACTGGAGAGAGCTTAAGGAGAAGAAAGAAAGGCTATTAGGGAAAGTGGGATGGGACTGTGGGGGGAATAGGGGTGGGACGGGACAATGGGGACTGGAAGAATCGTGCCTTATGCAATCATGGGAAGGAGCAGAGGTCAGGAAGGCCATGGGGAGGTCATGGGCTTCTCATAGGAGCCCAATTTGCTCCGTGCCACCTTGAAAACACCCTGAGGGGTCTGAATGTTCTAGGCCTAATAGACATCAAGTAGTGTGGCTTCAAGAAACCAAAATTTTCTTACACACATCTCCCTCCACTTATTCAATATTCAAATATGTCATTATTCAAATAGCTATTTCTTTAAATTGTCACATACATAATAAGTACCCCCTGTTTGCCAAAGACAGGGCTAGGTGTGGGGCTACGGCACTAAATGAGGAGAGAATTCCCGAGGAACTTGCAATCAAGGAGGAAGACAAGTAACTTCTTGTGATGTTTACTGAGGGCTCAGAGGCGCGGTGGGGCCACTGCAGGTTTGGTAGTTCAACCCAAAAGAAAGCCTTGACAGGGACACCTTGCCACAGCGTAGTAGGTGCAAAAACCATCAGAGCTGTGCAGGACCTCAGAAATGCAGCTGAGCCCCAGGAGAGGGAGGCCAAGGAGAGAGCGGCTCAGCCAGAATTCAACACACTGAGCTTCTCAGCCGTCCGCCCCACGCGGGGTTCCCCTCCCGCGCCCACCTGGGGGCCGCCAAGCCTGCGAAGGATCACACGTATGTCCCCGAGCAGGCCAAGGGCCAAGGGTGGCTCTGTGCGTGGGATGCCAAGGCTGGGGAGGGTAGACATGAGCACGGCCTCCAACAGCTGCCTGTGCCCAGGGCCCAGGAAACCTGGAGCAGGTGGCACACACCCCGCTAGGGAGGAGAAGTCTCCAGCAGAGTAGTACATAATGAGAGAAACAACAGTAGAAGTAAATATTTCCGGAGCAGTTCTTTGTGTGAGGTCCTGCAGTGAAGATACTCTTGTTAACCCCACTTTTACAGCTGGAAACCGAGATTCAGAGAAGTTAAGAGATTTGCCCCAAGTGTGTAGAGTGCCAGGAAGTGGAAGAGCCAAGATTTGGGCCCAAGGAGTCTGACCCCAGAGCCTTCATTCTTAACCGCTTCACTTGGCTGCCTCTCAAAAGCCAGGGCTGCAGACGGAGCCTGCCCCAGTGCCAGGGGCCCGCTCTCCTTTGGGGGTCCTCAGCCTCACTACCCTCCGTCCCCCCCTCCTGGGCCACCACTGACTCCCCTCCTCCCGTCTGCTCCTAGGGGCTTTTTCCCTGTGGTCTTTGGCTTCCTGGGCAACGCCTGCAACACCCCCTTCCTGAGCACGGTGAGTACATCACGCATGCGCCCGGCGCCTTGGGGACTTGGTGAAACTGCCGCCCCAGGTGCGGCGGGCCCTCCCCATCTCCCCTCAGACCCCACCTCAGGTACGCCAGCCTTCGGCTCCTCTTCCCCTCTCTGCCCCTTCTCCGTTTGACACAAGCAGATGAGGTAAGGGGATCCCCAAGCAGTGTGCCAAAGGTGTGGGTACAGAACAAGGTAGCTATTAATATCCCCTTATCAGAGCCAAAGAAAGGGTGACTCAGAGACGCTAGGTGACTCATCTGGGAAGCTCCTGAGATTTCTGGGGAGTGGCTGGGTCTGGGCCCCAGGCATGGAGAAGAGGTGTGACAGCCAGTGACAGCAGGAAAAGCAGGTGGCAGGTTTGTCCTCTTCCTGGGCAGGCATGGGCAGTGGTCCCCAGCCCCTGCCCGTCCCTTTCTCTGAAGTACCTGACAGAATATGAACTCTCCGAGGAACCCGGGGAGGCCTTCCAGCCAGCGCCTGACGCCCCCGCCAGCTGGGCACGTCCCCCGCAGCCCCTTCTCCCTTCTGTGCGTGGCATAGCTCCCGGCTTTCACAGCCAGCTCTGTAATAACCTGGCTATTGAGTCTGCTCCCCACTCTTTGTCTGGAGTAATGACTCTTGGCTCCCACAGCTGTTCCAGAAGCTTCAAGGTACCGGCTCCATGGTCTGAACAACAGAGACGAGGTCCTTGAACTTGGATCACGGGTGGAGAGGGTGGAAGGGAAGCGGGGGCCACCTCCGCAGGCGCCCCACCCCCGAGTCCTGACTCACTCCCCGTCATATCCGGACCTCAGCAAGTCCAGAAGGAAGCATGGAGCTGAGTGACTGACCTCAAATCCCCAAGTCCACTCAAGAGGCTGCCAGGACGGTTTGGAGCAGAGATCCAGGGCCCCGTGGAGATCAGACTGGGGCTGGCATCACATCCCCACCCTGTATTTATGGGGGAAAAGGGAAGATTAAATCCCCAAGTTGTGAGTGTGTCTAAGATGCGATGTCAATGTCTCCAGCCCCTTCGACCCATCCTCTGCCTCAGGACAGGCCAACACATGTCATTCCACATAGCGAAATTATGGCCTGTAAGGGTCTGTCCTGCTTTCATAGGCTGTAATTTTTATCCTCATGTTTAATAGTCCTAGTGAGTGGGATGATGCGTTTGCAAGCCTCTGTTAGCAGTAAGTATTGGACAGGTGATGGGTGCTAATTCTCCGTGCTGTCAGGACGTGTTTCTCAACCACTAGATGATAGTTCTGCACAGCGCGCCCACCAGGTAGGGCTTGTGCTGGGACAGCTTC
>NW_007727609.1:87253-89516 GCF_000696425.1 Galeopterus variegatus | reverse complement strand
GGACGTGTTTCTCAACCACTAGATGATAGTTCTGCACAGCGCGCCCACCAGGTAGGGCTTGTGCTGGGACAGCTTCCCGTCTGGGGGTGGAGACATAGCCCCTGCTTTCAGAGAGCCACCATCTGATAGAGGAAACAGTCCCCGTCATGGGGAGCCCCTTGTCCAAGAGTAAAGAGTTCTTGCAGGCTGAAGAAAGAGACAAGAGTCACTTGCAAAGCATGCATTTAGTAAATTTCTATTGAGGGCCTCTCTGTATGTGCCAAGAGGGTGCCGAAGGCACAAGGAGGAAGGAGGCCTGTCCCTGCCCTCAATGTGCTGTGCACAAGCAATTACAAGACAGTGTGATGGTGGGTGCCATGAGGGTGCGGTCCAAGAAGCAGCCTCTTCAGATGTGTTGCCACCTGGAAGTCTCTTGTCTGCAATCCTGAGCACTTCCCAGGCACCACTACCTTCTAGACCTTCCATTTTATTCTCCTTTCTTATAGCCAGCTGCCTACATTCCTGCCTCGCCCTCCTGGCCGTGTTGTATTAGATTCATCTCAAGCCCTGTGCTGAGCCAGGGCTCAGTAATTCAGGAAAGAGGAGAAAAAGGAAGGAAGAGAAAAAGACAGAATCCTCCCCGCCACCAGTTGCAGAACACAGACCCGGAGCTGCCTTCTGGTGGGAGACCCGAGAGAAAGCTCCGGCATTCTCCAAGAGCTGGGAGCCTGAGGTGCCTCAGGCGCCCTGGGCCAGACTGTGCCCTTCTCTCCTCTTCCTGACCTTGTCATGTGCACTTCAGACTGGGTGTGTTTGTGGCTCTCCTAGAGGGAACAGGACATTTCACACTGTCCCCCCCCCCAACAGTCCATCTCCATGTGGTTTGGGGCAGAATGGGTCTCCAGCCGAGCGGGTCAGGGTAGGAAGGAGGGGACGATGGAAAGAACTAGTAAGAACTGGAAAACCAGCCTTGGAGGGCTCCTGGGGGGGGGAGGAAGAGGCTGACCTCAGTCAGGAGAGGCCGGAGGCCGCAGGCGGGTGCTGTGCTCTCCGCAGAGGGGCCAAGGAGGAGGGAGAGGGAGGTGGAAGTGGGCTTATGCCTGGAGACGTCACCCTGGGCTTTATAAAAGGGACGTGTGTGTGCGATCAGGAAGCTGGCAAGAGCGAACCCAGGAGCCCAGCTCCCTGGTCGTCTCATCACCTTAGAGACCCTGCCGAGCACTCACCAGGGCCGAGACTGAGCCAAGGTAGGTGCACTGCGGCATCCACACCTGGGGAGGCATCTGCCCTGACCTTGGAGGCTCAAGAGGGGAGTAGAGAATTAGTTCCAGACTGACAGGTGCACCCAGGCAGGCAAAGGTGAGGCGCTGCTGATCTTTCCTGATTACTAGATTGGCCAGATTATTCTGGGATGCCTGGGTGAATACACTGACTTGCAGTTTATTTATTTTTATTTTTTATTTTTTTGTCTTTTGTCTTTTTCCGTGTCCGGCAGCGGATTGCAACCCTCAGTGTTGCCCCCGTACCGGACCNCACTGACTTGCAGTTTATTTGTGAAGCCAGGAGCCTAGAGATTACAAGGGCTCTCTCTTGCCGTGGAAGGAATAAACGAAGTGAGCAAACTCTCTGCGGCTGGGGTTAGAGGCCACAGAAGTTTTGGAAAGAGCTGGGGAACCCATGGGGGCTCATGGGCTCAATGGGGCTCCTCTGAGCAGTTCCCCCACATTGTGGATGATGAATACAAACCTAGCCAAAGGGCGCCTACCTACACACCCTAGTAGCCCCTCACTAAGAACCGGGACCACCCCAGAAGGAAGCCACCCCCTTCAAAAGGCTTCTGACCATGCTTGGAATTTCTCTGTTACTCACTAGGTACAAACCCCTTGGGATGGGGGGAACCACAAAAATTGTTCACAGCCGGTCAGCCACTCCTGGTTCCTTGGAAGCTGGTGGTTCTTTTCCAAACAATTCAATTCTGGCTCATGTATTACGTGTCCCTGTGGGCTTGGCAGTGAACTAAGAGTTGGGGGAATCTGGGGTGCGTGTGTGTGTGTTATGTGGTGTATATGTATATGTGTGTGTGTGTGTGTGTGTGTGTGTAGTGTGAGTGTACGTGCATGGTGTGTGCATGTATGAGGCATGTGTGTGCATGCATGCATGTGTGCTGTGTGTGCACATGTGCATGGTGTGTGTGTGTGTGTGTAGTGTGAGTGTACGTGCATGGTGTGTGTGTGGCATGTGTGTGCGTGCATGCATGTGTGGTGTGTGTGCACATGTGCATGGT
>NW_007727609.1:83381-85020 GCF_000696425.1 Galeopterus variegatus | reverse complement strand
TGTCGCGCCCGTACCGGACCGGGACCGGCAACGGGATCGCAACCCTCGGTGCTGCGCCTGCGCCGCGCTCAGCCAGTGAGCAGGAACCGGTCTGTATGTAGGATCCGAACCCTCGGCGGGAGCGCCGCCGCGCTCCCAAGCGGCGCACTGTAGCAGTGCGCCACCGGGCCGGCCCAGGGCAACCTTTTTGCTCAGGCTGCAGTGCCCCCTGCCTCCCCAGCAGTTTATCTTGAATCATGTTTGTTGGACAATCTTAAAGTGCCTAATAGCTTTTTGAAAGAGAAATTGGACTTGGGAACTGGAAGGGGGTTTGGGGGGCAGGAGGACATGAGAGGGTAAAGGGAAAGGGGGCGAGTGAGGGTCGGGCACACAGCTCCCATCTCAACAGCCAAAATGATGTGGTCAATTCAGTTCATACCTTCTAAGAGCCCACAGAGAATAGACATGGAGACAATTGAGCTGATAAATCAGGGAGAGGTTTTTCTTTCCCCTGAGTTATAGGCAATAAGACAATTTAATGACTGTCTTCAAGGCTGTGAAGGGCTGTGAGAGAGCAAGATGATTGCCTCTTTCTTCCTTTTTTCTTGGAAAAGGAAAAGAATTCTGTCTATTACAGCAGGAGGGAACAGGGCCAGGTTTGGGAAGGCACATTCTATCTAATGGGGAGAGTGGAGCACGGAAAGTCAGGACCTGTGCAGAGCCCAGCATGAAGGGAAGAAGTGCCTGCTCCCAGGCTCCAGAGAATGTCTGAACCTCAAAGTCCTCCACTCCGTGCCCTGAAGTCCTTGCCCCACTTCACCCCCCAATCACTCCTCCACACTGCATCTCACCCTCCTTTCTCCAACATTCCTCTCAAGCAAATCTGAGATTAAGAATCCTGCCTCTTGCACCAAATTGGATTCTTCCTTTCTAACTTACTGGCCCCACCTCCTCCAGGAAGCCCTCCCGGGTGATCCTCACCTCGCACTAATTCAGCTGTAACCACACTGTGCAAGTGGTCTCAATCCTATTTGTTTGGGCTCATCCCTCCAGAGGGAGCCTCCAAGGGCAGGGGCTTTCTCTTCTTTTCAAGGACTCTCCCTTTTGCACTTGGCTCTGCCCCCAGCACCCAGCCAGACTCTGTGCCTGACCTAGTCCTTGTTCCCTCTTGGCCTCAGGGTGCTTCTAGGACCTGCCTCTTCTCACCAGGATGAACTCACTGGTTTCTTGGCAGCTACTGCTTTTCCTCTGTGCCACTTCCTTCTGTGAGCCATTAGAAAAGATATCAACTGTGGAAAATGCTAGACCCACAGGTACGCATTTTCTGGAAAAAGGGTGGGGGGAGCAAGTGAATTGCAAAACGAGGTTTATCGTATTCTCCAGATTCTAGCTCGTCTATCGATGTGAATTTAACACTGCATTTGGTGGAGACCTAAGATTGGTACATATGCAATTCATTGAGAAATCCATTAACCCTGTAAGTTAGGGACGGCTGACCACTGTTACAGGCATCAGTCCGCTCACCTAGGTTCAGGTGCTGGTTAACCTCTGAGCTCCTTCACGGTTTTCTCACACTATGTTCTCTGCCCTGTGCCAACCACCTCTCTGTGCAGATGTTAGAAAGGAACTTAATATGCAAGTTTCTTTTATCAATGACCTC
>NW_007727609.1:80857-83038 GCF_000696425.1 Galeopterus variegatus | reverse complement strand
GACTCTGTGCCCGACCTAGTCCTTGTTCCCTCTTGGCCTCAGGGTGCTTCTAGGACCTGCCTCTTCTCACCAGGATGAACTCACTGGTTTCTTGGCAGCTACTGCTTTTCCTCTGTGCCACTTCCTTCTGTGAGCCATTAGAAAAGATATCAACTGTGGAAAATGCTAGACCCACAGGTACGCATTTTCTGGAAAAAGGGTGGGGGGAGCAAGTGAATTGCAAAACGAGGTTTATCGTATTCTCCAGATTCTAGCCCGTCTATCGATGTGAATTTAACACTGCATTTGGTGGAGACCTAAGATTGGTACATATGCAATTCATTGAGAAATCCATTAACCCTGTAAGTTAGGGACGGCTGACCACTGTTACAGGCATCAGTCCGCTTACCTAGGTTCAGGTGCTGGTTAACCTCTGAGCTCCTTCACGGTTTTCTCACACTATATTCTCTGCCCTGTGCCAACCACCTCTCTGTGCAGATGTTAGAAAGGAACTTAATATGCAAGTTTCTTTTATCAATGACCTCAGATCCTTTATGGGGAATTTGCAAAAACAAACCTAAACGAAAGGACAGATCTTTAAAAGGACAGATCCAGTCAACCTTGTGAGTTCATTGAGGAACTGATGAGCTGGAGAAACTGAAGCCCAAAGAGGTAAGGAGATTTCCCCAAAGTCACTCAAACACTACAGAAATGCAGCAGGTGTGGTTGCTCCTGGACAGTGTTCCTGCTGAGTGGCGTGAGCTGGAATGGGGCTAGTTCCCAAGTCAGGATCTGTGGGTTTGAACGCTTCTTGGTTGTCAACTTTCTGGGCAAACTAGAACCCATAGCTTAGCCCCTCTGGACTTCAGTTTCTCTAGCTATGGAGCTCAGGACATACTCTGTACACATTTGATATCATTTTACATGACCATAAAATAGCCCAAAGCAAAGTGAACATGGCCCCAGGTGTCCTTTGCTGAGAGTGTCTTCTTTACTGGGATCAAGTGTTTTTCCTGAGATCAGGTGAGGAAGGCTACTCCAGAGAATAACCCCACCACCACCCAGGGACATTGAGCTGCTGGGTCTTTCTGGCAAAAGGGTTTAGGTTGAGGCCACAAGCAATAGCCTCAGCAGTAATCCCGCTGCTGGCTCAGTGGGTGGAAATGGGAAGGAAGCCATCCTCCCTCCCATCTCAGCCAGGCCTTGGGCAAGGTAGGAGGGACCTCCCAGGCAGATCGTCATTAACTCTGGACAACGTCCACACCTCTCTTCTCCAAAGTGTGCATTCAGGAGCAGGGCTCAACGCCAACCCCCACCCCGGTACACACCCACTTACACCCAATCACACACCAGGCCTCATTTCCACTGATCTCTCACCACAATTGGCTGGAGTTATTGTCGACTCACAGGTAGTTGCCCCATTTTACTGTCAAAAGTATAGTGAACTTAACGAGCCTTGCATGTGAAGCACCTTCTGATCAGCCCTGGTCAATCCTCCATATGAATGGGAGAAATTATACCCAGACTGAGGGAGGTGAGCCAGTTAAGGTGACCTGGAAAATCTCCTTTCTTCACTGAGTCTTTATATAGCTTATTAAGGGTTCAGTTATCAGAGGCCAGGGCTGGATCATGGGTGTGTGGGGGCACCGTGGACTTAGCTCCACTTTCTCGATTTGTTACTGTACATTCTTCATTACCTTTTGTACATTTAACAAGCATTTACTAAGGCCCTACTATGTGCAAACCACTGTTTCAAGCATCCTGAGAGACAGAGATGAATGAACATGACCCCCACGCGCCCCAAGGAGCTCACAGCCTAGTGGGAAGCCTGATGCAGAGAAACCACCCAGACTCAGGCAGTGAGCCAGGGAGAGGGGCAGAGCTGAGTGTCCAGCAAGGACTGGATTTTTTTATTTCCCAGCTCTTCTCTGTTTGCCTCCTAAAAGGAAGTAATTTAATATAAGAGTTATTTAAGATAATTCCGGCAAGCAACTGAAATCAAAGCTATGTTGATGGAGAAAGGAGCTAATGGCCTCACCGCCCAAGCTAAGATGGTACCGCCCGCCACTTAGTGCTGCGCCTCCTGGCGGTCAAGCAGAGAAGGGCAGCATAGGGTGGGGGGGTGTGAGTGGGTGTTCCGAAGCCGTCTTTCCTGCCACCCCCCGCCCCCCAACTCCCTGTGCTGTCTGTCCTAGGCCAGCA
>NW_007727609.1:66498-80271 GCF_000696425.1 Galeopterus variegatus | reverse complement strand
ACCCCGGACGAGGGTCCGAGCACGCGGGGCTGGGGCGGGGACACCCCGGGGGGAGGGGGGAGGAACCGGACTCCCCGGCCTGAGGCAATAAAGGAAATGCTGCCAACTCGCCGACGTGTGGTTTGTGGCTAATTTTTGCAAGCAGCACCGATAAGGTTATTCCTCTTCTTTTCTCAATTGGATCTTTAGCAGGTTGTAAGATGCTTCTTAAACTAGGTGTGATAAAGAACCAGATTGTTCTCTAATCTACTGCAGATCAATACTTAAAAAAAAAAATTAAAATGAACCACTGAAAACCTGAAAAACTTAAAAACAACTAAATAGAAGCCCAAGTTGGATGTTGCTTGATGGTTCAGCGATATCCAATTTGTATAAACGTTTCCGAAGACGCCCTCTTCATTCCTAGACTCGCCTCTCTGCAGATGGGTAACATTTTGCAGACAGACATGAGCAGCCACCCACACCTTGAGTAGCACTGCAGGTGGGAGGGGGGTGCGAGGCAGGACTTTCCCAGGGAAGTCATCAGCCGGTTGGACAGCCTGGCCTGGAAGGTGATGCCAACCACTGCCCCGTCCACCGAGGCTTAAATATCACCAGAGCCCCATAGTCAGGTCTCTGCCGGGTGCTTGGCCCCAAGGCACCAAAGAGTGAGGGGCATCAGCATCAGACTGGGCCATTCACCCTCCCCCAGGGGAGCCCAGGATGGGTACTTTACACTGTCACGTCTCTTTATCCTCATAACCACCCGGGAGATGGGCACGTATTACCCCCATCTGTACAGGTAGAAGTTCAGAAAGATAAATAACTCACTCAAGACCCGGGGCCGGTGAATGGCAAGACACCAGAGCCTGTCTCCCCTGCTGCACATCATGCCTCTCTGAGAGGGCAGGGTTTTCCCCATCTGAGTCAGTCTTCCTTGTAGGGACATTCCTGGGGGCCCGATAGCTGGGGAGTACAAATTGCCCTAAGAAGGAATAGAAACCCATGTCAGCAGGGAAACCCCAGGAAATCCAGCCTCCCACCCACAAGGAAACCCAGTCCTATTTGACAGCTTCGGGTTCCCCTGCCTGTTCGGTCTAGGATGGAAATGTTCTTTCCCAGAGGGATTGTGGAGCCCACCCCCCTACTGTGAAGCACTGCAGTGTTCCATCCGTCTCAGAAACAAGGACTCCACAGGATAGAGGCAGAGCTGTGTTGCTATGGCAGTGAGAAGGCTGCCATGGGAACATGACAACCTGCTCCCACCCCATCTCTCCCTTTGAAACCACCTTCCAGGATCTCTCAAATTATCGATTCTGCTGTGAGCTCAAGTCATAGCATGTCATGCCAGTGTGAGGCTGTTGATATTTGGAAGGGCATTTCATCCCCAGACAGCCTGGGGTATGGCTCTGTACCTCTTGGAGAGGAATCATTAACTCAACACCGAGTCTGCTAAGTGAGTTATTCTCCTAGCCCCTGGAACCAGTCCTTTCTCTGATGAAGCCTATGAGTAGGAAGAGGTTAACGAGTCCCTGAGACCTGCTCTCAGGCAGCCTAACTTTTTGAAAACATCCTATGACCCCCTCTACCCCTCCCTCACAGCCTTAAGTTCAGGCAGATGGCAGGGGTGTGTGTGAGCTGTTCCGGGGCAGGAGATGGAAATGAGTTGTCTGGTGGAGGCGGCAGACCTGTCTGTGTGAGAGGGGGTGTGTGTAAGAGGGGTAAGTACGACAAACTGTGTGCGCGTCTGTATGCATGTGCCTGTGTGAGCTGTGTGTGCCACGGGCCCCTCTGACCACATTTCAGGCCTTGTCAGCTCTCACTGCAACCCAAGTGCCCCCCAAGATCTCTCTTGTAGCTGGTCCGGAGGCCCTAATTCAGCAGATAGCTGGAAGGGAGTTGATGCCTGACCCTTGCTTCTTGCCCAGAACTGCTACCTGCGAGACTCTGGGCTTTGCAGTTCTTGGCCCCGTGTCTTGGGAAAGGATGGGGGTTTCTGTGGGGCAAAGGCATCTTTGGTTCCATGTGACTCCCAGCCTAAGTCTGAGCCTGCTCTCCGGATTGGAGAGAAGGTGAAGAGAAGATCAGAAGCTGTGAAGGTCTGTGACACTGCTTGCCCCAGGGATTCCTATCCCCCTCTCTAGACTTTCTGAGTGGCCTCAGAGAGTGGGGCACCAGAGCCCAAAGACTTGGAGGTAGGGCTGCCCAGAGGCACTTGAACCTACTTCTTCTTGGGATCTGTGGACAGTGCCCAAGGAGTGAGAAATGAGGAGGGCTGGAGCATCCCCTTGTTGGGGGAAGTGGGAGGGTCTCTTCCCAGGCTCCACCCCTTTTGGTAAGTTTTGCGATAGTAGTGGGCTGGTCTCACACCCCCGTGGAAAGGGATTTTGGGGGGAGGGGTGGGAGGGATGCAGGGAGATTTCTGCCTCTCGTATCACTCAATATATTCACAAGCAATTTTGGGGTATATGTGATGTGCCAAGCACAGTGCTATCTCATCTCATCCTCACAACTGCATGAGGTGGGCAGTATTATCCCCACTGTATAGAAGAGAAAACTGAGGCTCAGAGAGGTTAAGTGGTGTGCTCAAGGTAGCTGTGAAGTTATAGAAAGAGTCAGATTCCCACATTCTAACCTCACATACCTACACAGTGTAGCTCTTCCCTACCTCTCACCTTGTAAGCACTGCTGGGTGGGAGACCCAACCCTTCTCCTCAATGATTTGTCTTGGGAAGCAGCAGCCAGTGTAACTCTACGGCCCCTCTCCAGCCCTTCTCTGTAGCCTAGTGACAATACAGACAAGTCACCAATCCCCAGAGCAGGCCTCCTCCCCTCAAACCTCGGGCCAGGGGCCAGGCATCCGGCTTTGCCCCTGCCTTCCTCCTCTGTCAGCAGCTTCCCCAGGTCCAGCCTTGGTCATGGGGAAGTGAAGGACATCGAGTCCAAAGAGAGCTAGTGCTCCCTTCCCGCTTTGCCCCTGCCTTCCTCCTCTGTCAGCAGCTTCCCCAGGTCCAGCCTTGGTCATGGGGAGGTGAAGGACATCGAGTCCAAAGAGAGCTAGTGCTCTCTTCCTCGCCTTCCCTGTCTTCTTCCGTTTCCCATCTTCCGTTTTAAAAGACATCAGAGCCCCATGTGGTTCCTTGCTTGGCTCTGAGTGGGGAGCCTGGGGTCAGGGCTTGCTCTGGGTTGTTGGGGGAGCCAGGACACAACAAACAGCCCCCACTTCCATCCCCTTCTCAGGTTTTGCTCGTACAGTTTCTCTAATATCTGTCCAATATAGTCTTTGCAATGGTCCCTGCAATTTACTGTCTGCACAAAATGTTAAAAAGTGCCACGCTGACACATTTGTGTCTGCTCACTACCTAAGCCTCTTGGAAGATAAACCCTCAACAAAGAGGAGAGGAAACCATAGCACATGAGAAATGACAATGGTATTTTGAAGATGAAAATTATACGGAGGGTTTGGCAGAGCAAAGGAAGCTACAATCTCAAACCCAACGAAGTGGGTTGCTTGCTCTTGGGCACAACTGATGTACTCCCAGGTCCAAGTCTCTGTCGATGGAGGTGTCTGGGGGACAAAGCTTAGACCAAAAACAGGGGGATTAGCTGAAAATCTGCACAAGGAGGGGTTAGACTTCCCAAGTCCCTTCCCCTAGTCAACACAGCTGGGCTATCCTGCTACCCTGACCTGCTGGGGCAAGGCCAGAGGCTTCTTCTCTTGAGGACCATAGTGGAATGGTCCACTCATGGGGACAGCAAGCACAGTGAGGAGAGGGATAAAGAGAGTGGCTGAAAACGGAGGGACTGTATGCATGTCTGTATAGGTGAGCCCCTAGCCCCTTCTCTCTCTCTGCTCCAGGAACACAGGCAGCGAGGTATACACTCCCCAGACAGCAGAGGGGAGGTTGCAAAGAAAAGTCCTTTAGACACTGACATTGGAGGATAGCCCAAGAAAAAGCCAGCCCATGGCCCCTGTCTAGAGCAAGGTGCACCCACCCATGAGTTCTGCCCAGGCACACTGAGTTTCTAGGCCCTTGGCCTCCCTCTTAAACATGAATGGAGAGTCTAGGAGTTACAGGAGTGTGAAGAAAACCTCCAGCTTGGAAGGAAAGATCAACACGAACAAACACAGAGAAAACAGACTTTCTGCAGAAAGCAGAGATAACATTTTTATGTGTGTGGTAAAAAAGAAAAAAAAAATCATAAAGTTCCCCATCTTAGCCACTTTTTTGAAACACAGAGAAAACAGACTTTCTGCAGAAAGCAGAGATAACATTTTTATGTGTGTGGTAAAGAAGAAAAAAAAAATCATAAAGTTCCCCATCTTAGCCACTTTTTTGTGTGTGTGTGTGTCTTTTTATGTGACTGGTAAGGGGATCGCCACCCTTGGCTTGGTGTTGCCCGCACCGCACTCAGCCAGTTAGCGAACCAGTCATCCCTATATAGGATCCGAACCTGCGGCAGGAGTGCTGCTGCGCTCCCAGCCCTGCACTCACCCAAGTGTGCCACGGGGTCGGCCCATCTTAGCCACTTTTAAGTGTACAGTTCAGTAGTGTTCAGTATAATCATACTGTTGACCAATAAATCTACAGAACTTTTTCATCTGAGACATAAAAAAAAATTAGTCTGTAAGATATATCCTCAGAAGGTATAAGAGAAAATTTTACATCCATAAAACAAGCAGTGGATGCAAGAAAAACAGAAGTAGTCAGAGAATTAGAAAGAGCCTTTGGAAGTTAAAAATATGAGAGCAAAATTTTTACAAAGAAATGAAAAAAATGGAACAAAGTTAAGGAAACTTCCTAGAAAGGAGAGCAAAAAGAAATCAGAAGAGACAATATAAGCAACTTAGAAAAGCTAACAGCATTTGCAACATTCTACAAACACGAATTCTGAGAAGAGAGAAAGAAAACAGAAGGGAAGAAATGTCCAAGGAATCAAAGCAGGACGATTTGCCAGAATGGAGGGACAAGGATTTCCAGATTGAAGGGCTCACTGAGTGCCCAGCTCATGAATGGGAAAAGACCCGGGCCAGGCTTAAGGGGAAGGCAGTGAAGGCCCCTAGGCACGAACCGTAGAAGAGCTGGGAAGCAGAATTGCATCAGACCCCGTCAAATCAGAAGATATTGGAAAAACAACTTCCAATTTCAGAGAGAAAATTAATTTCAACCTAGAATTCTCTTCACAGTGAAACTCTCAAGAGTAAGGGTCGAATGGAGACATTTTTCTACACGTCAGGACTAGAAATGTTTACTTCTCATGTACCTTTTCTCAGAAAGCCTTGGGGGCACATGCTCCACCTAAACAAAGGTGTAAACTGAGAAGGAGAAAGTCCTGGACATAGGGATGCCACACAGGAGAACAGCAGAGAGATGCCCCAGGTGACAGAGCAGAGCTGCCAGGAGAAATCCCACTGGCCAATGACCTGGGTGCTGGGCCAGGTGGAAAGAGGTTTGGAGCATCTGGGAAGAATTCCTGTGGTCATAGAAAAACAAGAAATGGGAAGGGGAGTGTATTAGTTTGTTTCTGTTGCTTATAACAAAATACCTGGAACCGGGTAATTTGTAAGGAAACAAAATTTATTGCTTACAGTTTCAGAGCCTGGGAAATCCAAAGTCCAGGGAACACATCTGGTGAGGATCTTCTTTGGTGGTGGCTTTACAGCAATGCAGGGGTCTCATATGGCAGAAAATGGTGGAACAGAGAGATACTCTCATGTGCTCTCCTTTAAAGCCCTCAGAACCATGCCCTGACCACCATTATTAATCCATTTACTAGGCATGGTCCTCAGAATCTAAACCTCTTCAAGGCTTCACGTTTCAAATACCATAACAGGGCTTCCCACCCTCTTAACAGTCACAGTGGGGAATCAAGCTTCTAATACATTAAACTTTGGGGACACAATCCGTATCATTCTGCTCCTGGCCCCCAAAGCTTTGTGTCCTTCTCACAGGTAAAATGCATTCATTCCATCTCCAAAGTCTTAACCTGTCTCAACTCAAAGGTCCAAAATTCAAAGTCCCATCTATGAAATCAAAACAAGTTATAAACTTCCAAGATACAATAGTGGGACAATATAGGGTACATATTCCTGTTTGAAAAGGGAAAAATAGGCCAAAAGAAAGGGGTAATAGGTCCTAAGCAAGTCTAAAACCCAGTAGAGCAGACACCAGATCTTACAGTTAGTGAATCGTGTACCTTGACTTCATGTTCAACGTCCTCTGTGCACTGGTGTGGGGGTTGGGTCCCCAAATCCTTGGGTAGCTCTGCTCCTATGGCTTTCCTGGTCTCTGGCAATCCTTCAGCTCTCCCAGGCTGGCATTGCACACTGGTAGCTCCACAATTCTGGGGTCTCCACGGCGGTCCCACTCCCATGGCTCCACTAGGCATGGCCTTGGTGGTGTTTTTCTGCTGCAACTCTGACCCCACACTTCCTCTTGGCATTGCTCTATGTGGTGACTCTGTCCTGCGACAGATCTCTTGCTGGGCCCCCAGCCTTTTCCATACATCTTTTGAAATCGGGGTGGAAGCTCCCAAGCCTCTACATCTCTGGTATTCTGCGAGCCTGCAGACTTAATACCATATGGATGTCATCAAGGTTTCTGGCTTGTATTTTCTAAAGCTGTGGGTCCAGCCACACCTGAGGCCAATTTAGCCACAGCTGGAGCAGCTGCAGCAGCTGGGGTGCTGGTGCTGGAAGCAGTTTCCTGAGGTGGCCCTGGGCAGCAAGCCCATGGAGGGTGCCTTGGGCCTGTTCCCCAAGACCAATCTGTCTCCCTAGGCCACTGGGCCTACAATGGAAGACACCCTCCAAGATCTCTGAAATGCCTTCCAGGTCTTTTTTTCCCTTCTCTTCATAATCTTTCTCTTCCGTACTTATCTTCTTGGCAAAGTGTCACTGGGTTACATATGCCCTTGCTTTTGTGGCCAAACTGAAAGTTTTCCAATTTTTTGTCATCTGCTTTCTTTTGCATTATGAATTCTGGCTTTACCTCACGCCTTTTCTACCATAAATCAGCATAGACTGTTGCAAATAGCCACGCAGCTTCCTTAATGCTTCGCTATTGGAGTGAGCAGGACTGAAGCCATGCTGTGATCTAAAACCACATGGGCTGTAAAAGATTTTTTAAAAACACAGTTCTTTTTTCCTTGGGATGCATTTCTCTGAATTCCCTCTTTTCTATGGTCATTTGATATTTTGAACCTTGATTATGGGTCAAGATGATTTTTTGACATTATTTACATGAATGTAAAGTTGTTTTCCAGCCTGGAGCTGCAGACTTACACGTACTATGCAAAGGAAACCAAGGAAGGTATCACTAAAGCTATGCTGATTCCACCCCTCCAGCAGGCCCATGAGATCACAAGGACAGCAGAAGAAACCAGACGGAGTCTTGGTGAGACTGCACCTGGCCCCTTGCATGTCCCGCTTCCTCCTGCTTTTCATTTCCCACTTTCCATTCCCTCTGCTTCTCTTTAAAACCCCCTGCAACCCTAAAGCAGGAGACACTTGTAGTCTGTCTCTTCAGATGTCTGATAATAAACTTCCTGACGCGAATCAACATCTGAGACTGATGAGTCTCTTGTTCCTGAGGGAAAAGCAGTGAGATCTGTGCTCCGGTAACATCGCTTCTTAGAAATTTCTTCCACCAAATACCCTGGGCCAGCACCCTGAAGTTCCACATTCCATAAAACTTTCAGGCATGAACAGAATGCAGCAAACTTCCTTGCCAGTCATAGCAGGAGTCATCTTTGCCCCAATTTCTAGGAAGCCTGCTCTCATTTCCATCTGAGGCCTCCTTAGAATGGTCTTTACTGTCCACATTTCTATCAGCGTTCTGCTCTCCATGATTTAACCAGTCTCTAAGAAGTTCCAAATCATCGTAGTTTTCTTGTCTTCTAAACTCCCACCAGCATCTAGGCTTTTTCTAGCCTGCCCTCCAAATTCTTGCAGCTTCTCTTCAACACCCAGTTCCAGAGCCCCTTACACATTTTCAAGTATTTGTTATAAGCAACGCCCCACTTCCCTGGTACTAATTTTCTATATTAGTGCCCTTCTGTTGCTTATAACGAAATACCTGGAATGGGGTAATTTGTAAGAAAATGAAATTTATTGCTTACAGTTTGGGATCCTGGGAAATCCAAAGTCCAGGGAACACATCTGGTAAGGGTCTTCTTTGGTGGTGGCTTTACAGCAATGCAGGGGTCTCACATGACAGAAAATGGCGGAGCAGAGAGACACTCTCATGTGCTCTCCTTTTAAAGCCCCCAGAACCACCCCCCGGTCATCATTATTAATCCATTCACTAGGCATAGTCCCACAATCTAATCACCTAATCTTCATGGTCTCACCTTTCAATTACTGTAATAGGATTTCCCACCCTCTTAACAGTCACGGTGGGGGCCAAGTTTCTAATACATAAAAATACTTAGGGGACACAATTCAATCCATGCCAAAGGTCAGTGATGAACTCCATCAAAGGCAAGAAGTTACACCAGAATGTATGTCCAGTGAACGATAATTGAATTACAATAAAGTAAATACTGAGTCTTGATTTTGTCAAGAACTGGAGGGGTGGAGTATGAGAAAAATCCTCATCTACCATAAAAGAAGATAGATTTTAAAAAATGTATAAAATTTAAAAAT
The DNA here is from genome assembly GCF_000696425.1 of Galeopterus variegatus. Lineage (NCBI taxonomy): Eukaryota > Metazoa > Chordata > Mammalia > Dermoptera > Cynocephalidae > Galeopterus > Galeopterus variegatus. The sequence continues at coordinate 71,645 of NW_007727609.1, read as the reverse complement.
TAAGAAATGGCAGTACGCATATAACCTTTAGGAACAGGGATGACCCGCAATAGCAGAATAGCCAAGAGAGTTGAACGCCGTTGCCTTTGTGGAGCGGGCTGGGGCCCGGGGAGAGGGGCTGCTAATTTCATTACAAGCCTTTCAGTTTTATTGGTTTTTAAAACTAAAGCATGGGTTTTTTTCTGATTAAAAAAAAAATAGGAAGGAATGACTAAATGGAGGGAGAGGTCTATTTCCTGGGAAATGTGTTCTTGGGGTACAACCCCTTTCCCTAACAGCCACCCCCCCACACACCCAGCTATGCTTCTGCTGGCAACACTCAGCACACAAACCCCTCACACCCTCCCATCAGAGCCACCACACCCAAACCCCCCACTCCCCAACACGCACACACCCCACTGAGCTTCTCCATGGCCACACCCTCCTCTGGATTGGGGAAAAGCAATTTTTTATGTGTCGAGCTTTCATGCCTCACGGTATAGCGTCTGGTCCCACTACACTGGGTGCATCTCATTTCAGGAACAGCCCTTTGACCTGGCTCTCCCTCCAAGCCCCAGGCCCCCTTGCCAATTCTCTCTCCCCCAGGCCCCTGCCGCTCCCAGACCTGTGTGACCAGCCTTTGAACAGGCCTCAGGTTGGGATCACCCAGACCCTGTGGCTGAATTCCTTTTCCTCCAAGGTCCCCACACCGAACGGCTCAGGATGCTTGGTTCTCTCCACCCACACTCCCTCTTCCAGCTCCAAGGTCCATGCCCCCAACCGCTTCCCCAGAGCTCTCTGAGTAATTGTTTCCTCTGGAGGGTCCACCCACACAAGGCAGCCTGGGTCTAAACTCCATTCTGGTCTTTCTTTTCCCATCCAAGGACCCAGCTGCTCATCTCTGCTGAGTTCAGTGCCCCCATCTGATTGAATAATTCCTCCGAGGAGCCAGCTGGGGCCCGCTAGGGATGGGGGGCACGGTGTGATGGCAAGGAGGACAGGTGGAAGAAAGATGTGTCTATTTTTATCCTGTCTGCCACTTCCCTGTTGGGTTTTTATGAACAGAAACAGGACCAGCCCAAAGATGTTAAGCTCCCAAACACTAAGCCTCAGTGGGTCCGGTTTCTACCTCTTTACCGCCATCCCCAGGGCAGGGCCATGATAAGAGTTTTTCACTAAACTGCTGATGGCCAGAAATAAATCTGTGCCCATTTCAAAGCAGCAAAAATCAGACTCCTCTCCCCGACCCTTGACCTCCTCTGACCACCCCCAGCCTTGGTCTCAACACCCGCATTTCCTTGGGGTCCTTATCGTGAAAAAGAGTGGGGTTTGGGACCATATTTAGAGATGAGTAGCCGGGGCCCTAAATTCTCAGCACCATTTGTTTCCTGAGAGAGTCCCAGAGTCCCCTTACCCTTCTAAAAGCCCCTGCCCGCATTCTATACGCCAGCCATAGATCTGAAGAAAGACGAGAGAACCAGGCTGCAGCCGGGTGTACGCTTGTCCTGACTGGTTCCCACGAACCTTCTGCCCCACTGGGAAAAGGCAGGGGCAATGCAGCCTGCCCCTCTGCCTCCACCCGTCCTCTTCCCAGACCTTGGACCTGGAGGTGACGCAGTCTGGGGCCTGCACAGGGAGCCTGGGGAGGCTCTCTGAGAAAAACTGCCCCCTGGGCTGAAGAGGCTTGGAGATGACCTGATAAGGGTCCCCACACTCTCCCCTTTCCATCCTGCAGCCCAGGGGCCCAGAAGGCCCAAGTTTAGCGGGGAGGAAAGACTGTCCTGGCCTTTCTACCTCCCCTCTGGGTGATCCCCACCCCCACGGTGAAATGGGAGTAACAGGTGTCAGGCCACCCGGCAGAGAGTCAGGACACATCTAAAACACCTGGGCTGGAAGGGTCCCAAGTCAGCCTGGCCCTCTGCCACCGGGAAAGCTCCTGACAGTCGAGCACCTGGCCTCAGCGTCACCGTCCCAGGGCCGGGGAGTTCACCACCTCCCAGGGCATTCACTCTGTTGTTGGGCAGTGTGGACTGCTGGGCAGCTCTTCCATAGAACCAAACTAAAACCGGATCCTTCCTCCCTGCCTCTCCTTGGGTGCCTTGGTTCTGTGCCTTTGTTCTGTGCCGTGGGGCTGCACAGAGGAGACCCAGAAAGTCCTTCAAGGGCTTCATGATGCTCTGGGGCTTCTCTCTTCCCACTAAGCTCCCCAAGGCCCTTGACTGACCCTGAGGACTCGATTTCGATCCTTGCTCATTCTGGCTCCAGACCATGGACAGTCCTGCTTGGCTGTGGTGCCCAGTTTCTGGTCTCAAGATCTCTTTCCAGCTGCTCCTCTCCCAGGATCTAAGCTGGAATGGAGACCAGGAGAGACAAAAGAGAGACTGTTATGTCTGGACCCTGATATGCTCATAGAAGTTGGTTTCCTTGCCTTTCCTCTGGTCCTCTGTGACTCTTGTCCACAATATTTCTGTAGCCTCAACATGAGATGGAAGGGTTTTCGTGAGTCTCTCTCCTGGAGAGGCTGTTCACACTCACTCACACTTGTGTGCACTGCTGGTGCGGCCTGGCCTGGGGGTGGTTGTGCCATGTGCCCTGGCAGGAGGAGGTAGCGGGTGGATGTGGGGAGGGAGGATGCACCTGGTTGAGAGAGCTGGGTCTGGGGGTGCTGTGTCTACTGGCTGCTTAAAGGCTCAATGTCCTGCTCTGAATCTCCTGGCCCTTCCTTTGCTATTGAAGAGTCCTGAATCTTAACCAAACCTGTGTGAGGGTCCTGCTGCACCGTGCTGGGTGTCTAACCTGTGCTGGGTGTGGGGCTTTAAAAAGCGCCCCTTTTCCCCACAGAAAGCTCTGTGGGCCTAGCCCCAGCTCAGCACTCCTTTCTTAAATCCCTTTGGCCTTGCCAGTCATCCCTGACCCCCACAGCCACAGAGAGGGAGTCACAGGTGGAGTCTTCAGCTCGTCCTTCATCCTCATTGGAACAGTGGGGACGAGCATGCCCCTGTCACAGGGCTGCTGAGAGAATAAAGCATGTCAGGGCCGGAGCGCTGCACTGCACAGCGTATGTGCTCAGTTACTCGTATCCTGCCGCAGCCCCGGGCTGGCCCATCTCCCCACGGCCCCTCCCCACCTGCTCGCTTCCTGCCCCTTGCTCCCCCTCCACTGGGGCTCAGGTCGGGGGTGAGGAAGGGTGGTGGTCAGCCACTCTCACTGGTCAGGACAGGTCACAATCGTGGTGGCAAGGGAGGTAGCATCACTCTAAAGCCTGGGATTAGTGAGGGGCTCTCCACCAGCAGCGGGCCTCGAAGTGGGGAGAAGTAGGATTCTGGGGCAGGGTGCCCCCTCACCTTGGCAACTGTACCCATGAATAACACCGGATATGGTGTGGGGGAGATACAAGTCCCCACTCTGCCACTTGCCATCTGTAAATTAGGATACATTACTTACCCTCCTAGGGTTGGCTTCCTCCTGTGTCTTGGGGGCACTGGTCCACTGGTCAACCAGGCAGATGCGGACATTGGAAGAAGACCTTCCTCCTTTCAGGCCCATGCCTTTTTCCTCCCCACCCACACATGGCTGTCATTACTGGACTTGCAGTTCCCGCCTCATCATTTATCAAAGATGTGGGCTCCTGCCTTACAGACGTCCTCCACCCCATGCCCCCTGCAATCCTAGGTGACATCACCAACCATGCAGATGGTGACCCGGCAGCACTGCGGCCTCTCAGTTCCTTAGGTGCCCCTTTCCCAGTGGCCTCAGCTGCAGTACTTCAGCCACCCACCCCCGTGTCCTACTCTGGACTTGTCATCATGTGTAACTGCTCCCCCTCCAAGAGACAATCTCAAACGTCCCGCTCCCGACCAGCTGCTCACCTTCCAGGTTTGGGGTCCGCCTGTTCCCTCTGCCCCTGCTCGCTCTTCTTACCCATCCTGGTCTTCTGCTGTCTTCCTGTTCATCCATCTTGTCCTGTCTTCACTTCTGTCCTACACCCACCTTATGCTCCACAGTCTATCATTCAGTAACGTTTTTGCTAAGGCCCTAAATTCCTTTTCTCTCCTCTCTGATCACCCCAGCCCTGGATGAAGCCAGCCACACACTTTCCCTGTGTCTGTATCCAAACAGCCAAGCACTACGGCGATGGCAAGGAAGACAGAGGACAGGGCAGATCGGCTTCCTATAAAATCGTGGTCTCCAGCCATTAAATGTCTTCATTCCTTGCAGAAATCCTCTTGATGTCCCTGGTCAGCTTCTTTCCACTTTCCATAATTATTTCAAACTTCTCCATTTTCCTCACGCCTCCAAATGCCCTCCCGTCCCCAGCTCTCAGCAGAGGTCCTTGCTTCTGACCTGTCAGAAAAGATGACAGCAAACACACGGGGTGTCCCTCAGCGCCCAGTACCAAGCACGCAACCTACTGGCCCCTGCGCGGGACCTGCCTGCCCGTCTCCTGTTCCAGTGGGGCCGCCCCTGCCCAGCTCGGCCCCGCCGTGTGCTTCCCCCCAGGAGCCCTACTGCACTGCTGCACCTTCCTCTCTTCTGAGGTCTTGCTGTGCCTCCCGTCAACTCCCTCCCATCATTAGAATGAGAGAGAGGGGGAGAAAGAAAGAGAGAGAAAGGGAGGAGGAGGAGGAGGAAGGAGGAGAGAGAAAACCCCTCCCTGGTGGCTTTCTCCTCCAGCCATCCTCTCTTTCCCCTTCCTTGCAGACCTGCTTCTCAGAAGACTTGTCTACACTACACTGTCTTTATCTCCCTACTTCCTGTCTTAGCGTGTTCGGGCTGCTATAAAAAAAAACACCAGAAACTTGGTAGACAAACAACAGGAATGTGTCCCTCACAGTTCTGGAATCTGAGAAGTCCAAGATCAAGCTGCCATCAGGGTCAGTGCCCGGGGAAGGCTCGCCTCCTGGTTCGTAGATGACACCTTCTAGCTGCAGCCACACAGGGTGGAAGGGCAAAAGGGAGCTCCCTTAGGCCTCTGTTATCAGCGCCCTAATCCCGTTCATGAGGCCCTGTGCGCGCTCGGGACCTAATCACCACCTAATACCATCACACTGGGGTTAGGATTTCAACATATGAACTTGGGGGATGTAGGGAAAATATAGGATAATGGTCACGACCCCTCACACGTTCAGAATCTTTCCAAGCATTTGATGTAAATATGCACGTGCGCC
>NW_007727609.1:48759-65857 GCF_000696425.1 Galeopterus variegatus | reverse complement strand
TCACGACCCCTCACACGTTCAGAATCTTTCCAAGCATTTGATGTAAATATGCACGTGCGCCTAGGTGTTCCTTGGTTATTGTCTAATGTAATGGTGCATGTGCACCCAGCTGTCCTGGGTTATGGACTTAAGTATAAAGGACGAGTGGCTCTGATCCACAGGGCGCCCCCACCCTCAGGATGCTCCCTGGGGGGCCATGGGGCGGCTGCTACTGCTGCTGGAGGCTGTTGCTTGAGATGCCTTGAGAGGCCACCGCTGCTGCTGCTACTGCTGAGGACTGAGCTCGTGTCATCTGCCAATGGCTCCCAGAATCTTTCCCAATTACTTAGCATGGACCTGTGTGTGAGGGATCTGGTGACCCCACCTGGCCTGTGAGGGGTCTGGTGGCCCAGTCTATACAATGGATTTGAAGGGTCTGAGCCGTTTTGGCTTTAGTTATGTATAGCCCCAACCAGGCAATTTGTGTCGTCTTTTAACCCTACAGGGGGACACAGACACTCACGCCATAGCACTGCCCCTTGTTCTTCAGCCCCTCCCTGGTCTGGATTCCTGCCCCTCTGAGTCACCAGGACAGCTCCCAGTGATATCACCTATGGTCTGAGTGGCTACGTTTTCACCTGAGTCTCTCCAGACCTTACAGCAGCACCTGTCATCACTCACCCCTCTCCTCAACCACTCTCCTCCCATGGCATCAGGGACACCTGTCAGTTTTCTCTTGCCTCTCTGGCCACTCCTATGTAATCGCCTCTGCAGACTCTCCTTCCACTCTTGGTCCATTAAATCTTGGAGTCCCAGACCTTCTTGCTGTCTACCTGCTCCCAGGCTAATTTCATTCATACCTGTGGCATTAATTACTAATTGCAAATAACACATAAATCTTTCATACAGGTCTGTATATGCATCTGCCATTTGACATCACCCCTGGGATACCTCAAAGCATCTGCTTCATCTACTTCAACAGGTCCTCAAACCCAAGGTCTCTCCAACCCTCTTCCTTTTCTTCCACTGCTATCTATGTATCACCAACCATCCAGAAACCTCTGTCTCCCTCACTCTCTGTATTCAATCTGTCACCAAGTCCTGCAGATTTGATTTCCTAAATTTCTCTCAAATCCGTCCAATCTTCTCCATCTCCACTGTGCACACTTACCCTAGTCCAGGCTAGTTCTAGTGCCATGCCTCCTAATTGATATATGCCCCATTATTTTAAGGACCCATCCCAAGTCCTCGCTAGTCCACATTGCAGCCAGAGTGTCTATGCAAAACACTCTAAATTACACCATTCCCTTCTTAACTTGTCGAGAGCTTTCCATTGCTCTCAGGGTAAACACACAGCTTCTTAACATGGGGTTCAAGAGCCTTTATGCCAACTCAGCTGTGTAATGGGTTCTGGGTCATACTGCCTGGACTTACAGTCTGAGCCTGTCTCTTAGGGCCACTGTGACTTTGGACAAGCTACATTCTGAATCCTCTTGTATCTCAGATCCTTCCTGTAAAATGGGGTTATACTGGTATACTACCTCATCTGGTTAATGTGAGAATTAAATGATTGAGCACTTAGAATGATTCCTGGCACATAGTAGGCATTCAGTAAATGCCCTGCCTCCCAGCCACATCTCTTGTTCCATTTCCTCTTGGCTCTCTGTTCTAGACCCGTTGGTTTTCTTATAAGCCCTTATTCTCCCCATGCTCCCTCTCTCTACAGGACCTTTGCACATGCTGTTCCCACTGGGATTCTATTTCTTTCCTTCTTTGGCTATTCATTGCCTATGCAGCCATCAGCTCACAGTTCAAGCGTATTTTCCCTGGGAAAGCCTTCCTGGAGTTCCCTGACTGGCACCAGTCATCAGCACTATTTTGTATCTCTGTGTGATGATAACAATCTACCTCTCCTACAAGCCTGCAGGTTCTACAGGAGCAGAAATTGTGTTTATTTTTGTCACCGTTGTAACTCCAGCAGCCAGCAAAGTGCCTGCCGTGTAACAAATGCTCAGTGAACGTTTGCTAATGAACGCGAGAACATTGGTAGAGCGCTGGAGGCCTACAGACGTGCTTAGTAAGGGTTTGCTCACAAGGTGGCCACCCCTTTGAGGGGGTCCTAAAACATTTTCCCCATCCCCCTCAAATTCCCCTACTGCCAACCACAGTGCCTGAAAACCCATTACTACAGCCCATCATTTGGGGAGGGTGTTATCTTCTCTGAGGCCAACATCACTTAGCCAACACATGAGCAATGGAGATCAGCCCCCCTCTCTCTGCCTTTACTGCCCATAGTGGTGCAGAGAAGCACCCCAGAGGCACAGGACTTTGAATGGTGGGGCAACTGACCCAGAAGGCACCTTAGGGCCATCTGGTCATCTGCTTCATTGTACAGATTGGAAACCGAGGCCCAGAGAGGGGAAAGGAGGGGTCCAACATCACATAGCAAGTTCATGGTAGAACGAAGACTAGAATCCAGGTCCCTGACAGCCAGCCCAGAGTCCTTTGCAATGCTCATCCCAATTCACTAATATGCATTGCATTCATTTAATAAATATTAGGTGGGCAAGAGGCAGATGCACACATATGTAACTAACTCTGCTGCAGGTCAGCTGAAGCCAGTGCTGTCATATAAGAACTCATAGCCAAGCTGTGGGAGCCTATAGCAGACAGCAGTCAATTCCAGGCTGAGCCAGGGCCTGCTTCATGGAGGAGAGAGTGATATTTGAAGTGGGCCCTGAAAAATTAGCAGGGATAGGCCAGGAGAGAGGGCATCCTAGGCTGAATAAATAGAACCCATCCTGGGATTCAGGGCCCAGGTGTATGTCCAGGAAGCTGCCCCAGACTGCTGTAAAGTTAGAGGGAAAAGGGAAGGAGGCAGAGAGACAGCCCCAAAAGGGAGTTAAGGCCAAGCAGAAAGAGGAGGATGAGTTGTAAGACCCGCTGCCCTGCCTCTCTTCTGCAGAAACCTCCGCAAGTCCCTAGGGCTGCCCTTTCCTCCCACCATTACTGGGTCCCCAGCTCCCCAGCCCTGGAAGGGAAAACTGGGATGTAGCCTGGGAGAATCCAAACAGGGGCAAAGCCAAGTTTAATACAGAGGATGGAGCTTCAAGGGCATAGGGGGTGGGGTCTGAGTTGGGTGGTTGGAAACCCAGGTTCTATGCCTGTCCCAGTCCTGACCTTGTCCCTGAGCAGTGTTGTTTCTCATCAGCCTCTGCCTGCTCTGAGGGTCGCAGGGCCAGGCCAGACAGGGGCCTGCTGGCGTCACTGGGCACAGTGTTGCTTTCCCACAGCCCTCCTTCCTCCAGCCCCTCTGCTCCACATCCGGAACCCCAATTACCTGTCATCCACCTACCTCGGTCCCACGGATGGGATTTATTACTAGCTGCCCTGCCACCTGCCCCAGGGTAGTAAATCAGGGCAGAGCAGAATCACAACTACTCCGTGTGTGCGATGTATAAAAGGAGAGGGGCTTGGGGAGCCTCAGGCTTCAGCGGATCCCAGAGAGAGCCCCAGACTGAGGAGGACCATGGACCAATGGAGCAGAATGCCTGTCTGGGGACTTCTGCTGGTGCTCTGGGGCTCCTGCACCTTTGGTCTCCCTGCAGACACCGAGGCCTTCAGACGGTAACTCAGGCAGAGAAGGGGTGGCAGGGGTGCAGGGCTTCCCACCTCCCTAACACCCTGGCTTTCAGATATGTGGTGTCATCCAATCCTCACAACCAGACGGTCCTGTTTAGAGAGGTCAAGTGACTTGCCCAATGTCACACAGCCAATAAGTAAGTGGCACTAGTCAGGCCTGGAAGCCATGTCTTTTGAACCCTGCCCAGAGCACCAATAATTAGGCTCACAATGACTAAGAAGGGCGTGGGTACAGTTAGTTCTACCAGGGCAGTGGCATGATATAGTGGTTGAACAGAAGGCTTATAAAACTGGATTGTCGTGGTCTAAATCTTCTCCATTAGCAGAACGGACTAGTCCTAGAACCATGGGCAAGTTACTTAGCCTTTCTGAGTCTCAGTTGTTTTTGTTTTTTGTTTTTGTTTTAATCCAGTAAGGGGATCTTAACCCTTGACTTGGTGTTGTCAGCACCACACTCTCCCAAGTGAGCAACCGGCCATCCCTATATAGGGATCTGAACCCACGGCCTTGGTGTTATCAGCACCAAACTCTCCCAAGTGAGCCAAGGGCCATCCCTCTCAGTTGTTTTTGTTTTTGGAGGCTGGCTGGCACAGGGATCAGACCCTGGACCTTGGTGTTTTCAGCACCACACTCTAACCAACTGAGCCAACCAGCCAGTTTAGCTCAGTTTACCATTTTAAAAATGGGGATAGTAACAGTCCCTGCTTCATAGGGCTGCTTTGAAGACTGAATGAGATCATGCTTATAAAGCCTTGTATCATGCCAGTAATGTTATAAGAACCCAGCTTCGGTTAGTACTGCAGCGTGGATTATTACCAATGTTGAAAGAAAGGCTTAAGGCAGCCTAAGCAGGGTGGAGAAAGCCCTAACATCCATTCGATGCCAGGACTGTGGGAACAAGTGATTTATTACGACTGGAGAAGGGGAGGTGGCAGAGTTGGGGAAAGGCCTCACAGAGAAATGGGGGTTTTGTTTGGGGACTGCAGATGGGACCAGAAGTCCTGAAGGTACGAGGGCAGGTTTTAATAACAGAAATAGTTGCTGAGCCTATAGAATGCTTAGGATTTCACAGGATCTTTTCATGTCTCATCTCAAATCACACCCCAACAACTCTACATGCCCATTTTACAGATAAGGACACTGAGGCTCAAGGAGGTCACATGTAAGAAGCTGAATCTCAGCACACTCAGTCTTTTGTTTCCAAAGCCTCTTTCTCTGCTCCAAGGTGCTCAGAAAGTAACTGCTAGTTGGGAGCATGGGGTAAGAAACGGGGAGCTTCCCAGCAGCCCCACCCCCAATCCATTTGAAAGAGAAGAATAGAATTAGGCAAGGAGTGGAGAGAGTCAGGCGTTTGAAACAGTTATAGGAATTTTGTTACCTGCTATGTACAGAGAATCATGCAAGGCACCCTGAGAGATGTTAACGGACGAGCACCGTTCTCAGGGTGGCTGCCAGTGCCTCTCACACACAGTCACATTTGTCGAGCAGTGGCCAGCTGATTCAGTCTGCACAGCGACTCTGAGGCAGGTATTACCAGTAGGCCCATTTTTATAGAGGAGCTACTGGAGACCCAGAAGACGCCCAGAGAGGTCAGGTAACTTGCTGAGAATCATGCATATAAGGGGATTCACGCATGCCCCCCACAGCCACTATGCTCTCACCACCGTATGCACCACCTCCATAGGCAGTGCAGGGCTGGCTGGGAGCAGCCAGGGAAAAATGGAGCAGGATGTGTCGTGGCCCGAGGAAAAGTGAGGCCAGTGTGGACTGCAGTCCCTGGGGCAAGTTTCCTGGAGGTGGGGGTGCATGCTGGGCTTGAAAGGACTCAAGAACTGGGGGAAAAGGAAAGTGAGAGGGGAGATATTTTCTGAAAGGGAAATGGCAAAAAAGCAAAGGTCCAAAGCAGAGACTCTTGGGAGTAAATGGTGGGAAATGCACCCCCTTCCCGGTCAGACATTCTCTGACTCTCCATTACCCCATCTGTAAAATCGGAGTGATAAAATCACCACTTGTCGGGATAGCTGAGAATCAAATAAAGTAATTGTGAAAATATTTTGTGAACAGTGAACTATGATAGGAATATGACAAATCATTTCCATTACAATGTTATACTGATAGGCATGAAAGTTGCATTTGTGTTCATGGGCAAAATGGGGGGACAGTAAGTAGAATGCACGGGTGGGGGAAGGGAAGGCTGGGGCAAGTACAGAGGACTAGCTGCTGAGAAGGAAGAGGGACTCTCTGCGTGTTTGGCAGCGTGTGCTGTAGAGTTAAGCTGGGCTTTGATCCTGGGACCCCGTGGCCAACAGCTAGAGACATCTTCCTCCAGGCTTTGATAAACAGCCTTCATGTCAGAGTGTGGGGACCTTATATGGGAAATAGGACCAGACACATGCTTTGAATCCCTGCTCCATCATTTCTCAGTCACCTTTATCGCTGTGAGGCTTCATTTCCTCATCGACAAAATGGGATAATGACAGCTAGTTTGCAGAGTTGTTATGAGGTTCACATGGGATGTGTACAGTGTTGGGCAAGCATCTGGTAGCAGCTCAGTATTCTGTGAGTTTCCTAGGTCTCTTGCGAATTCTGCCTCCCAAAGGAGATGGGAAGTTGTCAGGTCAAGAGGACGAGGGACTGGGACTTCGGCCCAAGACACATCTTTCCAAGGACAAGGTGCACAGGCACTCTGGAGGTGCTGGCCTCTCTTCCTGCCCGATCTGCTTCAATCAATCCACCCCACAGCAGCCCTGGCTGGGCGCCTGCCCCCAGGGGTCCTGGAGACCCCGCAGGCTGCTGTGGACATCTGCTGCCACCTACAGGCCTCACATGGCACTGCCTCCCTGTCCAGCATTGAGGGGGACACTCCCCAGCCTTCCCCTCCTCAGAGGGGATGTCATTGCATGTTTCCTGTCTCTCTGCCTGCTGGAGTTCCTTAAATTTAGGCAGCGAAGATCTTTATCTTTTTATCCCCAGATCCAGCACAGTGAGGTTCAGAGTAGGTGTTCAAAACATAATTACGCGGGCCGGCCCGGTGGCGCACTAGAGAGTGCGCCGCTTGGGAGCGCGGCGCCCCTCCTGCCGAGGGTTCGGATCCCATGTGGAGACCGGTTCCTGCTCACTGGCTGAGCGCGGTGCGGGCGCAACACCGAGGGTTGCGATCCCGTTGCTGGTCCCCGGTGCGGGCGCGACACCAAGGGTTGCGATCCCGTTACCGGTCAGTAAAAAAGACAAAAAGAAAAAAAAAAAAACATAATTACGGAATGAAGTTAGTGGAGGGTTATTTACTACATGTAAATTGACTGTTTATAAGAGGTGATTCTCATAAATTCTCAGAGGCCCTAGGGCACGAAAGTGATTCTTAGGTGTCTGGGCTGGGGTCAGGGATAGTTGTACTAAAAGCCGGAGGTGGCCTCAGAGACGCTACCATTACTGCAGGGAAGTACAGGACTCTACTTCTTCTTCCTCTGCCCTGGCAGGATCTTCCTCAAGAAAATGCCCTCAGTCCGAGAAAGCCTGAAGGAGCGAGGTGTGGATATGGCCAGGCTTGGGGCCGAGTGGCGCCAGTTCACCAGGAGGCTCTCCTTTGGCAACAGCACCTCCCCCGTGGTCCTTACCAACTACCTGGACGTGAGTGCCTGGCCCCGTGCTCCCCGTCTGTCTCTTTTCTTTCATAGGCCTAGGGCTCTCTCTGCTGCAAGGCTCTCTCTTTGCACACTGTGTTTGACTGAGGATCCAAGGAGCACGTAAGCACCCTAGAAAAGTCCCATTTTACAGCTGGGAAGCCTGAGGCACAAAGGGAAGGAAGGTGCTCAGAGGCAGGGTTAGGCTGGGTGGGTAGGTTAGGGTTAGGTTAGGCTACAGTGGGCTGTCAAGGTCGGGGTGCCTTCCTGATTCATTTTCAGTGTTTTTATGCCACTCTCATGTCTCACTGAGCCTCCTGCATCCCCACATCCTGGGATGCCATGGGACGGTGCTAAGCCTCCCACGCAGTCCCTGCAGGAAAATGGAAACGCAGAGAGACTATAGAATCTGCCTCATCTTGCCCCAAGAGCCAAGGGTGGATCCAGGCAAGACCCCAAGACCCAAGACTCCCTGAGCGCCTCCAGCCACCTCCTTCTTTTCACCCCTGTAGACCCAGTACTATGGCGAGATTGGCATCGGCACCCCACCCCAGACCTTCAAAGTCATCTTTGACACAGGTTCCGCCAACCTCTGGGTGCCCTCCACCAAGTGCAGCCCTCTCTACACGGCCTGTGGTGAGACCCATGACCTGTGGTGCCTCTCCCCAAGCCCCCTGCCCTGCCACACTTGGGCAGTCCTTCCCCACACCCAGCTAAGTCCCTCCTGCTACCATCCGAGCTGCTTCCTCTCTGCCTCAGTGCCCACTGACCCTGAGAGGAGAAAGGACAATATCTCCCATTTTCCTGATATGGCCACCCAGGTAAAAAAGCAAGCTCCAACCCACTGGCCACCCAGGCCATTTCCCAGTCTTTCTGAGGTCGAGATAAGATTGAATTCTCAAACCCAGCCCAGACACTTGGGCTCTTCCATCCCAACCTTAGTCAACAACTTCTTACTGAGCACTTACTCTGTGCCCAGAATCTTCTCTGGTGTTACTAGTGTTAGCAATTACTTTAAGATGCTTTATTGGAGAGAAAATTCTCAGAAGTATGGGCACATATGACAGACCCAAGAAACACAGTTCTTAACTGATTAAAACACATTTTCCAAACCCCCAACCTCAGCTCAAGCCCAGCCCTAATCTAAGTCCTCAAATACACCAGCCATACCCACGATGCACCCTGCCTCCGAGCTCCCCCTGCCTGGGCTGCTCTTGGATAGATCTGAGCCTGTGTTTCTCTTCCAGAGATTCACAGCCTCTATGACTCCTCGGAATCCTCCACCTACATGGAGAATGGGACGGAATTCACCATCTACTACGGATCAGGAAAGGTCAAAGGCTTCCTCAGCCAGGACATGGTGACTGTAAGTGGGGCTGCTGCAAGTCATTTGACCCCCTGCCCTTCTGTCCCCAGGCCTCTCCTGCCCCTCCAGGGCCCACATTTGGGGGAAGGTCCATTGCAGCCTACTTCGGAGCCTGGGGAGTTGAGGATCACCCTGCTCTAAGGCGACTAGCTGGAGCTGCAAACGAGCAGAACCTGTGGTGGAGCAAACCTGAGCCACTAGCTCACCGCTGGGTGGTTTGTGGAGGCTTTTGCATCTAACTTGCATGCAGGGGTTGTCCTGAGCCCCACAGCCTCCAGTCAAATAACCTGTCTGAGGTCACCAGCTCTGACTGGGTCCTTAACCACACCTAGACCAAAGTCTAGGGTCAACGTCAGGATCAGGAGTATTATTGACCTTATGGTCAGGCCTGGTTTTAGGGTGAGGCATGGGTGTTGAGGTTAGAGTTTGGGATTAGGGTCAGGGCCTGGTTTTCTTTTTCATCTGACCAGTGCCTGGCCCCTTCTCCATTCTGGAGTTTCTCCAGCCCCTGATCTGTCAGTCAGGGGAGGGGTGCACCTGGAAGCCAAGAGGAAATCAGTGTGAGCCCTTTCCTTCTCCCTTTGTCTGTGAAATCAGGTAAAGAGCATGTAGGGCCATCCTGGCTGTGCTGAAGAAACCCTTAGCCCATGATGGGGTGGGGGGCTGGGACCCAGTCCTGCTGATGTGGAAGTGGGGGCACTGGGAAGGGGGTGTGGGAGCTCTTGGCACCTTCCCTATTGCTGCTCGGTGGGAGCACCCCTCAGCCTCTGTCCTTCCAGTCACTGGTCAGCCCCAGTTCTCTCTGGCCCCCATAGCATAAATATGTGTCAGGAGGGAGGGTATGTGTGTGGGATTGATGAAATAGTCTTACCCTAAATTGCTGTACCCTGGAGCATATGTGTCCCCGGGGCCCCTCGCATGGAAGCCTGCACCAAACCCGGGCCAGGGGGTGAGCAGTGGACTGGGTCTCCTCTGGTCTTTCCTCCCGCAGGTGGGTGGAATCACAGTGACACAGACGTTTGGAGAGGTCACGGAGCTACCCCTGATACCCTTCATGCTGGCCAAGTTTGATGGGGTTCTGGGCATGGGCTTCCCTGCACAGGCCGTCGGCGGGGTCACCCCTGTCTTTGACCACATCCTCTCCCAGAGGGTGCTAAAAGAGGACGTCTTCTCAGTCTACTATGGCAGGTGGGGCCTGGGACTTCAGGGGTTGAGGCAGGGGGCGGGGAGGGGGACAGAGGAGCTGGGAGGGTGGGAGGAGAGTCCGGGCTAGGATTTTGATGTATTTGTCATTAGGCAGTAGTCAATCAATATCTAGAGCTTCATTAGCCAAGATGAAGCCACTATTTAAATGTAAATTAATTAAAATGAAATAAAATGAAGCATTCATTCCTGGGTAGCACTAGCCACATTTCAAGTGCTCAGCAGTCATGGCAGATAGTGACCACCGTATTGGACAGTGCAGCTGTAGAACATTCCCGTCATGGCAGACGTTCCAATGGACAGTGCTGCTCTGGAACAAGAGGAGATGCAGGGGGTGGGGGGGGGACGGGAAATAAGCCATTGCTGTGACCTGCAGATCCTCCCTGTGAGGGCTGTGGCTCCTCCCACACAGAGACCGCCAATTTCATTCATTCATTAGCCCCTTCATTTGTTTACCGGCTCACTCATTGATTCCGTAAATGCCATGCTCCTGGCCCTGTGGGGGGCTCTGGGGTTACAGCAGTGAACACAGTGAACTAGACAGAATCCCTACCCTTCTATTCTCATAGCGCTTACACTGTGACAGGGAAGGCGAGAAATATTACGACGTGATAAGTGTCACAGGCATACAAGGAGCACAGCGCTGAAAATCATGGATGCTTTTCAATTCTAGGCTGAGCTTATATGCAGCGCAGCCAACCTTGGGAAGCTACTGTTAGCTCTTGAGCAGTGTTGTAACCCGCTCCGAGCTGCTGGGACTAGAAAGATGGCAGGCGCTGGGGACAAGAGGTCATAGGATTAAGAACACGAAGCTCATGGCAGTGAGAATGGAGGGGAGGGTGGGAGACCAGAGAAACCGCAGAGTTAAAATGGAGAGGAGTCTCTGGTCTGGGGACAGAAAGGGAGGCACTGAGAAAAGGCCACCAGTTGGTAGCTCTGCAGTCAAGGGTGGTCTTGGGAAGAGCCGTTTTAGAGGAAGTGGGGACAAGGCCAGATGGCAAACAGTAAAGATGTGGATGTGGGTGTCAGGAAGTAGAGGTCACAACACGTAGGCTGTGCTGGGAAATTCAACAAGGAAGGGAATGTGCGGTGGGTATGGGGTGGGATCCTGAGAGAAGCAGGGAAAGGAAGGGTGGGTGTTTTTAAATGGTAGAGGATGCTTGAGCAATGCTTGTAGGTGGGGGAAGAAGCCAATGGAAAGCAAGCGATTGAAACTGTGGGAAAAAATGAGGAGATAAATGGGGGCACAGGAGTCTGGAGGCCATGTGGGGACGAGGCCCCAGCATGCAGGATGAAGGCAGGCTTTGCAGAAGAGGGGGCCTGCCCCATCCTTCACCTTGGGTGGGAAGGAGGGAATGGCCAGAGATCCTGTGTTGGGAGGGAGCCCATGCTAACGCATCCACATTTGCAAATGCACAAGTCATTTACGCTTGCACCAAATAATGTGTGCACACCTACACACCCATGCACACATGTGCATGTACACATGCCTCCATTATGAATTCTGGAAAACCGCATCGCTCATGCATGCACACTCTGGAAAGCAGCCCTAAGGTAGCCCCTGAGCCTCAGGAGGCAGTGTGCAGCCTGAAAGAGAGAAAGGCAAGGGGGATCAGTTTCTGGCTGGGCACAAGGAACCCTGGTTCCAGTCCCCCACTCGTCCACTCCTGGCCTGGGTGACTCAGGAAAGTGTCTTTGCCTCTTGGTGACTCCATTGCCTGAAGGGTAAAAAGAGATTGCATAACACCCATCCTGACAAACATCCCGGCTGGTGAGGTGCACCTGAAATGAAGGCTTCCTTTCTGCTGTCTCTCTTTCTCTACAGAAATTCCAAGTAAGGAGACGAGATCGATCCCCCCCATGGCCCTGACCCTCCAATACTCCCTGAGCACCTGACCCAGAATCACATACGCCACCTGCCCAAAACTCACTTCAGCAGACCCAGGCTCCACTAGCTGCCGAAGTTCTCTGCCCCTCCGTCCCGCTGTCTTCATGCCCCTATGCACCCCCTACCCACCCCTCACTCAGCAGCCTCTGGAGTCCCTTCTCATGTGCCTGCCCAACTCCCACAGCCTGAGCCCAAGTGGGGGAGGAAATTTGAATCTTGTTTGCATCTACTCACTATTCTTGTATGTGTCCCTTTTCTGTGACCTCTCTGGGGATGCTTTTTGGGGTGTGTCTGGTCCACCCTGGACAAACCTCTCATTGGGCTTGGGGAGGGGCAAGAAAGGCGGAGAAGCGGTATGTCCTGCATGGTTCATAATGACAGCTTCGAGCCTTTTGATCTGTCCCACTTTCCTCTACTGCAAAGCCCTCTGCCCCGCCCTGCACCCTTGCCCAACCTTTCCTTGTTGCTTGAGTCGCTGGGTCTTCAAGAGCCTCTGATCTTCCCTTTAGGAACTCCCACTTGCTGGGGGGAGAGATTGTGCTGGGAGGCAGCGACCCCCAGTATTACCAAGGGCATTTCCACTACGTGAGCGTCAGCAAGACCGGCTCCTGGCAGATCAAGATGAAGGGGTCAGGAATCCATCACCCTTCCCACTCCAAAAATGCTACTGCCCCTGGGGGTGGGGTAGGGAAGGGGCAGGGTGACCATCCTGCCTTGTCCCCAGATGCAGCCACTTCTTAAGGTACAGCCACCATTTGGTCCCTCCCTGCTCTGTCCAGGATGGAGAACACCAAGCTATGAGGAACAGAGGGGGAGGGGGCTTTTGGAGAGGTGGGGATGTCACTGAGCCACGTGCTAAGGGAGGGGACAGCCCCTTCCCTCCTCTTCTCTCTGCCTTGCCCTCCTCCAGTGCATCACTGTACCACCAGCATAACTCCCTCAGGAAAGATAGGCAGCCCGGAGGTGCCCCATTAGCCTTCTGTCTGTCTGTCTGTCTGTCTGACTGTGGCTTCCCCCAGGGTGTCCGTGAGGTCGGCCACCTTGCTCTGTGAGGAGGGCTGCATGGCGGTGGTGGATACAGGTGCATCCTACATCTCAGGGCCCACCGGCTCCCTGCAGCTGCTCATGGAGGCCCTGGGCGCCATGGAGCTGAGCACAGATGAAGTAAGAAGTAGAGGGGAAGGGTGCGGGGTGGGGAGAGCTCCAGGCCCTGAAATCACCCTAGGCACCATTAGGTCCTTCCCCTCTCCACCTCTCACCTCTCACCACATGTGCAGCTGGTCCCCTGGGGTGTGGGGCGGGTGGGGGAGGGCTCTGTGCCCAGTTCTCTCCAGCAGAGGGGCCAGGCCACAAGCACACACAGAGCTCTGGGTCCCCCGAAAGGTCCCCACACTCAAAAGGGCTCCCTTTCCCCTCCCCCCAGTATGTTGTGAACTGTAACCAGGTGCCCACACTCCCTGACATCTCCTTCCACCTGGGAGGCAGAGCCTACACGCTCACCAGTGTGGACTACGTGCTGCAGGTGAGGCGCTCGGCAGCAGGGAGGAAGGGTGTGCAGGGGACTCAGCGGGGGACACGGCACAATGCACAGGTTATGTACTACACCAGTGGTTCTCAAGCTGGCTGCACGTTTTACCTGGATTGCTTTTAGAAGTCCCAGGGCCCAGGCCACATCCCAGACCTATTAAATCAGAACCTCTAGGAGTGGCACTTGGACATCGGAGTGTCACAACTCCCCAGGTGATTCCAGTGTGCACCGTTTGTCCCTTTATCTCCGTTTTCNGAAGTAAGAAGTAGAGGGGAAGGGTGCGGGGTGGGGAGAGCTCCAGGCCCTGAAATCACCCCAGGCACCATTAGGTCCTTCCCCTCTCCACCTCTCACCACATGTGCAGCTGGTCCCCTGGGGTGTGGGGCGGGTGGGGGAGGGCTCTGTGCCCAGTTCTCTCCAGCAGAGGGGCCAGGCCACAAGCACACACAGAGCTCTGGGTCCCCCGAAAGGTCCCCACACTCAAAAGGGCTCCCTTTCCCCTCCCCCCAGTATGTTGTGAACTGTAACCAGGTGCCCACACTCCCTGACATCTCCTTCCACCTGGGAGGCAGAGCCTACACGCTCACCAGTGCGGACTACGTGCTGCAGGTGAGGCGCTCGGCAGCAGGGAGGAAGGGTGTGCAGGGGACTCAGAGGGGGACACGGCACAACGCACAGGTTATGTACTACACCAGTGGTTCTCAAGCTGGCTGCACGTTTCACCTGGATTGCTTTTAGAAGTCCCAGGGCCCAGGCCACATCCCAGACCTATTAAATCAGAACCTCTAGGAGTGGCACTTGGACATCAGAGTGTCACAACTCCCCAGGTGATTCCAGTGTGCACCGTTTGTCCCTTTATCTCCGTTTTCTTATCAAATGCTCCTGGTAATCCTCTGCTCCTATATTCTTATCTTTTCACATGCAGTAGGCTTAGAGAAGTTCAGTAACTTGTCTAGGATCAGAAGCTAAGCCAGACTGTAAGCTCTTAAAGATAGTACAGTGCTTGATGCCTTGTTTGCCTGGTGTCTAGCACAGCATCTGCACCCAGGACAGGTGCAATCCAGGATGGGGCCCAGCGTGGCTGGGGGAGTGGAGCGGGAATGTTGCTGAAGGCAGCTGCTGGGGTCAGGCAAGAGGAAGGGGGAATGGTCATGTGCTGGACAGTGGAGCAACCCTCCTCTTCCTGCCAGGACCCCTACAGTAACAATGACCTGTGCACGCTGGCCCTCCATGGCCTGGATGTCCCACCGCCCACTGGGCCCGTCTGGGTCCTGGGTGCCAGCTTCATCCGCAAGTTCTACACAGAGTTTGATCGGCATAACAATCGCATTGGCTTCGCCTTGGCCCGCTGAGGCACTCTGCTGCCTGGTGGGACTGTCCTCAGCCCTAGCCCAGAGCAGGAGCACCCTCTGGGAACCCCTTCTGCCTGGGCTTGTGCCCTCACGTGCGGACACTGTGTGTGGAGCTCCCGTTGGATGCTTGCCTTGCCCCCTGCACCAGCCCTTCCCTGCTTTGAGGACAAATGGAATAAAGACTTTATGTTCACAACCCATGGCATCTGGTTTCACTGGGGTTTGGAACAGAGGGAGGGGCACCTGCATGATCATGTGCGGACAGGAATGTGACACAGACTGACGAACTCCACATTCCCCCCAGGCTCCTGCATGCAGGGGTGATGCCATCCACCTGCTGTCGGCAGGGCTTAGGTGGAGTTGTGTACACAATGGAGCTAACCTTGTGCCCCTTCTCGCCCCTCAGGCCCAAGGCTAATGCCGTGGCAGTAGGCTGTGAGTCAGAAAGATGCTCCCAGCTCAGAGAAGCCAGCTACAAGCTCAGGCTCTGCCCTGCTGAGCTAGACAGCCCTGCTTCTCGTGCCCTGTCAAACGCCCCTCACCCTGCTTCCTACCCACTGCAGATCCACTGGCCCCTACCCCAAAATCGCTATTTACGCAGGCAGTCTAAGGCACTGCCACCTAAAAATGTACAACATCTGAAATTAAACCATTAGTCCCACTTTAGACATGGGGATACTGAGGTCCAGAGAGTAGAAAGCATTCGTCCGAGAACACGCAGTGAAGAATCATGTAGTAAACAGTACTGTAAGGTAGTGAGGAATCAAGACTAGAACCCAGCCCCTTTGACTCAGGTCTGGGGGCTTTCCACCTTAACATGTGCAGTTGGGACTGTCACAGGTGCAGAGCCTCATGCAGCAGGGTGCAGGGCCAGGTGTGCAAGCACACAGGCGTGCATGCACTGCTCTCCTCCATTTCATGGACTCAGGACTCCTCAGGCTAAAGTCTCTGCCCCAACTCTTGCCCGCTGGGCTGTCTGCGGGGTACACGTAGCTTGGGGAATGAGAAAGCAGCTTGCACACGAAGCTGGTGAAGCTCTTCTTCACTGTGGCCGCTCACCCATCTTTTGACCAAAAAATCTGAGGCACTGAGTTGTCCAATCAGGCCTTCAGTACCTCTAGAACTGCAGCCTCCAGGGATTGCGTGGGGCCCCAGGGCTTCTCTAGGGCAATATTCCCACAGGCAGGAGCCATCTGCAACATTCCTGTGCAAAGCCAAGAACACAAGCCTGGCCTACAGGACCCTAGACTCCCACTGATTCTCCATGTCCCCTTGCCCTGTGTGGCTTTATTTCCTCACTGCAAAAGTGCAAAAGGAAGGGTTGGAGGCAGTGTCCTTTCCAGCTCTGACATCCTGGTGTTCCATGACCTTAAGGTAGGCAGCCCCCCATCATCTCCTACACTGTACGATATGGTAGCCACATATGGCTATTTACATTTAAATTAAAATTAAAACATCACACTAGCCGCATTTCAAGTGCTGGATAGCCACACGTGGCTAGTGGCCACTGCATTGGACAGCACAGATACAGAGCATCCCATCGCCGCTAGGCAGAGCTGGACTCTGGACAGCAACAATCACTGGGGCCTTATGATTGAGAGGTTGCCGAATAGGCCAAAGGGACAAGTAGGGGAAACAAAAGGGCCCCTTCTCCATAGGCACTTTTCTGGGTGGGACAGTGAAATATGACTAGTGGGCTCCCTGAGGCAGAAGAGGACAGTGGGCAACTGAAGCCTCGCTGTGGAAGAGGGCTTGCAGCCAACAGAATCCTGCTCAGGAGGTGACAGAAAATGACCAGAGGACAGTCTGGCTATCAGAGAGGCTTGCCCCTAAGCTGGCCTGGCCTCTATCCATTGTCTCCTTCAGCAACTCTACCCGGGACACCTAGCCATCCCTTCCCCTTCTTCCCTCTCAGCAGCCATCAGCACATCTTGCCCTGGCCCTATGGCTGTGCCAGGCCTTTACCTCTGCTTCTCAAGGAGAGCACTGGGTCTGCCCACCTCCACACCCCTAATGTCCAACAAATCACTGGACTCTGGACCCTTGCTTGCCTTCTACCCGCCCCAGCCAGACTCCCAGGAGGGGAGGATTATTTACTGACCAAAACTCAATCTTGCTCAAAGTCCTGGCCTAAGATGTGTCTAAACACTCAGTGCCCGGGAATGTTCTGTGGCCTGTTGGGGACAGTCCAGTCTGCGGACTGCCACTCCTAACACCACCACCCAATGTCCTCTCTCCATGGAACGTGTGGGGTGGGGGTTGCGGGTCTGGGGAGCTCCCTGCAGGGAAGAGCCTTTGAGATGCAGCAGGGCCGCTCTTGCAGAGACTCTTCCAGGGGTCCAGGCACAGGAGACAGGGAGCGAGGACAGCTAGGGGGCGAGAGAAGGGGGACCCCAAGCCGACAGCTTGGGAGCAGCCGGATCTCCGTATTCCAGGATGAGGAGGGGGCGCGGGAAGAGCCCTCCCCCTCCCCTGCCGCAGCTACCAGGAGAGGCCGGCCCCGGTCTAGCAGCTCGGGAA
>NW_007727609.1:19441-48045 GCF_000696425.1 Galeopterus variegatus | reverse complement strand
GGCGGCGGCCAGCACCGGCTGCCGGGAGCCGCCGGGCCCCCCGAGGGCCGCCGCCGTCCCCTACTTCGGCATCTCCGTGGACCAGGACGACATCCTGCCCGGCGCCCTGCGCCTCATCCAGGAGCTGCGGCCGCATTGGAAGCCTGAGCAAGTTCGGACCAAGGTAGCGGATCGGGCGCGGGGCCGGGGATGGGCCCTGCCCGGGCTGCGTCGGGGCCGCGGGGATGGGTGGACGCCTGTCGGTGCATCCTTCCGGGTGCAGGTCCCAGGGGAGCGCGGCTGCTGCGCCGGAGAGGCTGGGAACCTGGTTCATGTGCGTATTTATTTCTCCAGCTATTTTGGTTCCTAAGCAAAGCTAGGCTCACCCCTCCCTCTGCCCTCCACACACACCCCTCCGCCTGGGGCTCTGGGGCACGCCGGAGGTCCACCTGCCCACTGTCAGCATGCTGCGCGTGCGGGCCCCACCCCCTGTCGCTGCGTGCGGGTGCCCCTCGCTGCCCAGAAGCGCGTGCCCAGCCGACTCAGAAACCTGAGGAGGCAGGAACTTTTAAGGGCCCCCTCCCCCAACACACACACACACACACACACACTCACACACACACACACTCTCTCACACACACACACACACACACTCACACACACACTGCTGCCGCTTCTCCACCCCGTGGGGGGAGCAAAGCCTTCGGGCTGGCTCTAAGCCGCCCCTGTGGGCCTCAGGAGCCACCCTGAGGGTCTCCAGCTAGCTTGGAGCCCCTCACCAACGCTGAAGGCTCTGGTTCAGCGCCCCCCACACAGGGGCCTTCCCCACCCCCAGTTGGCCACATTCTCCAGACACACCTGTGGGCTGAGGCTCCCATGAGGAGCACCAGGTGGACTCCCCAGTTGATCTGCATTCTCTGAAAAGAAGCCTTCGTCTGTGCACCCGTCCCCACCCCTCTCCCCTCTCCCGCTGCCTGTGGAGGAAGGTGCCCGGTGGGGTGCTGCAGCTTATGCTGGAGTGGTAAGGGTTCCATGCCGATGGACTTTTGAGTGGGGACAGGCAAAGTTCTAGGGAGGTTCGGAACCCAGTGTGGAGGCTGACAGATCTCTCCTGGGGAGAGGTAGTGTTTTAAAAATAAGAGGCCCGGTTTGGTGTAAGACTGTTAAGGCCTCAAGCAGGCTTGAGGTTAATTCCAGCACTGACCTAACATTCCACCCGCCAGCCCCTGCCCTCTCTGGGCCCCATTTCCCACCTAGAATTGGTTCAGATATCCTCTAAGGCCCCTTCCAGCTCTGTCCATTGTGCCACATAAATTCCACAGTTCCTTCCATCTTATCAACCTGCCCCAAAAGCCTGCGCTCCCTGCCCAGTTGTCTCTTGTCTCTTCTGGTATGGAACTCAGAGACCCTAAGGACCTCTGACCACCAAATTGTTGGGATGGGGCCAACTTCAGTACCTTCCTTGTACCTGTGCCGCTGGATGGGGCACGAGGTAAGACAGAGCCCTCTGGTAGGTAGCGAGATGCAGCTGATCAGGGTATATTGTTCTGCGCAACTCCCTGACCTCCTCTGTCACATTTTGGTCCATGAGGGTTTCTTTCAGGGCCAGGATGGAGGAATAAGGAGAGGGAGGGGGCTCTACCCACCAAGTAGTGTGGAAATTTCTCCACTGCCAAATCTCATCCACTAGAGTCCGACCCAGGAGAAGTGAGTGTGCCTGGGTTGAGCCCAAGCTGCCATTTTTTCCTGAACTCGCTATAGAGTAGAGACCCCCAAGGTTGGGGACTGGATAGAGCATGAGTGACAGGGCTAAAAGGCTGGGGATCTGTGTGGATGTGATCAGCATTCAAATGAGCACATCCTGCTGAAGCTGGGAACCCTAGGGAGAGACCAGAGAGATCCTGCCCCACCCACCCACGCGCCGCCCTCTCCCCGTGCTAGCGCTTCACTGATGGAATCACCAACAAGCTGGTGGCCTGCTACGTGGAGGAGGACATGCGGGACTGCGTGCTGGTCCGGGTGTACGGGGAGCGGACGGAGTTGCTGGTGGACCGGGAGAGTGAGGTCAGGAACTTCCAACTGCTTCGGGCACATGGCTGCGCCCCCAAACTCTACTGCACCTTCCAGAATGGGCTGTGCTACGAGTACATGCAGGGTGTGGCCCTGGGGCCCGACGACATCCGTGAGCCCCAGCTCTTCAGGTGAGGATGCTGCCAGGGGACTTTTCATCTCTACTATTCCTCAGGCATGGGCTTGGAAATTCTTGGCATAGCGTGGGTCCATAGAGGAGAATCATAAAGATCTGTGAACTTCCTGAAAATTGCATGAAAACTATGTGAGTGTGTATGTGCATTGCTCTGCAGAGAGGGGTTATAGCTTTCTATAGATTTGCTGTGGGATCTGCTAGAAGGATGAGTTCTGGGAAGGAAAGTGAGAATTTTGATGAAAGTGAGAATTTTGATGAATGTGAGACCAAAGGACCTGGTTCCCTAAATGCAGCAGAGATCTGCTTCCTAACCTCCATGCCTCGAACCTCTGCCTACTCTACGTCTGACCTGGAAACCTCTCAGAGCCTTGGAAATGCAATCTGAGCCAAATCCCCAGCGTGAGACCAAAGGACCTGGTTCCCTAAATGCAGCAGAGATCTGCTTCCTAACCTCCATGCCTCGAACCTCTACGTCTGACCTGGAAACCTCTCAGAGCCTTGGAAATGCAATCTGAGCCAAATCCCCAGGGCATTCAGGGTTTCCTGCCTCTCCTCTTCTTCTGCCAAGAGCTCAGGTGTTCAAGGTAAATGGGCCCTATCCAGGTTTACCAGCCCTCCTGCTGGTCCGAGCTCCTTCTGGGCTCCCTGACAAGGTGGGAACCCTGGTTGGGGAGCTTCCACAGGCTTACAAGAACCCATGGACCCCGGGGAGCCCCTCCCAGTAAATGCCTGCATCTGTTGGGCCCAGGAACTGACTTAAGCGTCAAGCCCTGTGGATGCAGGTGTGGGGCCTGGAAGGGTGAAAACCAAAGAAGAGCCCCTAGTGTACTCACTCTCCTCTGGCTGTACCAAAGCAGGGATATCAGGGTATCCTCCTCATTCCTTCCAATGCCATGACCCACGTGCCTGTAGTCTGAGAGCACTCAGAGTGTAGTGAGGCTCGAGGCAGGCCGAGGTGTACTGCTGATGCTGGGGACAGCAGTGCAGGGGTCTGCCTAGGATCCCTGGCATCTGCCCTGTCCAGTCCAAGGGGAAGGGGACTTCCGCATACTGAAGGGAAACAATGAAGCCTGCCTGGGGGCAGACCAAGAAGCTGCTCTGCCGCCTTACCCTCCAGCCAGTTAACTGCAAGTAAGCACACCTGTCATAGCACCCCTGAGCTGGTCCTCCAGAGACTTAGCAGAAGGGAAGCTGAGAGTCCCTCCACCCCCATGCTCTTGAGCGCTGCCTCTGGGGCTGCCAGGGCCCAGTTGTGTATTGTAGCTGGGTGTGTGTGCGTGTCTGGGGAGAATGAGGGGCATACACACCTGTGCGGGGGGTCTTCTCAGGCCTGGAGATGTGAAGTCAGAGCAGGGTGCAGGGGGCCCCGTCCTGGCATCTCCCACGGCACTCCACCCAGCTCTCCATCAGTCTTGTGCAAATGAGCTCCAGAACCGGCAGATCCTCGCCACCCAGGCTCCCTTCCCCGCTGGGAATCGGATGCTGTCACTCATCCTCTCGTGGAAACAATTATTGTTGTCGGGAAGATTGAAGATGGAGCGAGGTTCCATAAGAAGAACTCAGCATTCGGGGCAGAGCCAGAAATTGGGATAGGTGTAGGAGGCAGGTCCTTCCTTGATGGTTTTCCCAGGGTAGACCATTATCCCTCTGGGTGAAGGTGCAGGCCTGACGGGAAGGCCTCAGGGAGCACTCTCCCTGTGTCCCCCTGAACCCCACCCCCCAGCCTCTGCCTGTTGAGGCTTTGCAGCATAAAAATGCTGAGTGTTGAGTTTACTTTCATTGCTATTCCAGACAACAGCCCTATTGATATTCAAGGAAATGCTCTGCTCATGCTCTGTTCAGAATCTCCTTTGGGAAGGGAAGGCCTGGTCTCAGGTCTGTTTCCTTGCCTTGCCCAAACCCTGGCGGGCTCTGTCCTGCCCCAGGGCCCCTGGCCTCTGAAAGCAGGCCTTCCTCTCTAGCCCACGTGGTTGCTGCCATGTCCCCTGTCCCCTCCACCCTTTAGGAGGTGGGAGCCTTGGGGGCCTCCGGAGGAGCCCCAGAATTGCCCTGTTATCCCAATGGAGCATGGCCTGGCCCTTTCTAGGACCTGGCAAGGGGCGGGGGTATCCCTGGAAGAACTAGGTAACAAGGTTTCAAAAGCCAATGCCTTTGTTTTCTTTCCCAGTGATTATTATTCGAGCAACAGGCAGAGGCGAAGGAAGCTTGAATGTTGGAGGCCTGACAGGCGGTTGGGGGTGGGGCTGCAGAAGGGAGGGCTAGCAGAGGACCTGGAGAGCCCAGCTGGGACATGGGACATCAGGCTGGGCTGTGATGGGATCCTTATCAAGGCCCTCCCTCTCTAACTAGTCAGCCCTTCATCTGCCCCCACCATCCTCCAGCAACTTTCCCTACCGCCCACTCCTCCTCTCCCAGGACCTTGGATAATGTCCACAGGAGAACTTGAAAATAGAACGCTGGTTTGTTTTGCGTCCTTGGCATTTAGCTGCCAGCATCGACTCCCTGTGGCTGAGGAAGGGGCTGCCCCATGCCAGCCTGTTTCCCTCCCCACCTTGGCCAGGCTGATAAGAGGCGGGCATTTCTTCCCTGCCTGGCATCACCACCCCCTGATCTCTTGGTGAAAGTGACCTGCGTTTACCTCCCCCGAGAGGATGGGTCAGAGTCCAAGGGGATGAGGGGTACCGCCCCCACCCCCAGGTGCTCCTGTGTTCTCAGGGGTTGCTATGGGTACACTGGGGTGGGGCACAGCCATTGACCTGTGGCCAACAGCCCACTGCTTTGCCCTTCTGCTACCCGAAGCAGCCCCAGCTCTGGTACTGGAAAGGGAGCTGCTAGGCTAATGGTCTTATTTCATTTTCGTGCCTTCTGCTGAGACCTCCCTCTGCAAGACCTAGTGCTCCTAAGAGACTTGTAATCCTCCCACATTAGGCCTTCGGCTGGTGCCCAGATGGACGCTGTAGGGCCCCTTTCTGGTCAGGAGGGGCTGAGCAGGGAGGGCATGCCCTGACACTGACACTGTCTACTCCTCCTGTTTTCTGCTGTAGGTTAATCGCCTTAGAAATGGCAAAGATTCATGCTATCCATGCCAACGGCAGCCTGCCCAAGCCCACCCTCTGGCACAAGATGCACAATTATTTCACGCTTGTGAAGAACGAGATCAACCTCAGGTATAAAGATCTGGGAGGGTCCGAGGCTGCCACGGTCTCTCCTGCCTTAATGTGATCTCCGCTCCCCATTCTCTTGGCTCCAGCACACTTTTACAGGAGGTTTAGGGGCATAGGTCCTGGGGTGGAGGCTGCAGAGTTTCTCCTGTGGCCCCTTCTGTCTTGATTGCTTAGCCTCTGTCTCCCTGCAGAGTTGGGCCGATTGACTAAATCTCAAAAACTTAGAGCAGCAGTTTTATACCTATGTGCTTATTTCTCCTTGAGTCTTCTGAGTGTGGCAGGGACTAGGGTCAGGGACAGCATCTCCCCATTTCATTTAAAGGATACTGAGGCTCAGAGACTGAGCTTTGCCCAGAGTCATGGGCTAGTCAGAGGCAGGGTTTTGTTTCCCAGCCCAGGTCTCCTTCGCTTGAGCTGCCTTCTGAACAGTGAGAAGGCAGGACCCCCTGAGCATGGAGTAGGACTGAGTTCAGAGCCAGTCAAAAGAACTCAACTCACCAGCCAGCAAGCCCTTGGGACATCGAGGTGTCTGCTACTTGCCTGGACTCCTCTTGTCCCCAGCTGCCTTTGGGGATGGATCCTGCCCCCACCTTGTCCAGTCTGACAGCCTGCTGTTCTCTTTACTGCTCTTTCCAGGGAAGGAGGTATACACCTATCCTGGCATTGCGTTTCCCTAGATAACACGGGGTTCCCTGAACTTTTTCTTAAGCTCTCTGGCCAGAAAATGCAGAGTTCTGCTAGCCTTCAGACACCGGACTCCCCAACACACCCTGGAGTGCTGGGTAAACGGGGGAGGCATGGAGGACAGAGTGGTCTCCCTGTGCCCCACCAAAAAAAAAGGTAGTCGTGAGCCTCTGATCCCCCATGTTCTCTGCTGGGATTGAACATCACCTTTGTTCTAAATGTTGAGGAGAGTAGGGTGCAGAAGAGGCTTGACGGAAGGGTACCAACTTCCTACCTCTGAAATGACGAGACAGTAATTGACTCTGTACCGATCATGAGTGTGTCTCTGTCGCACATACGTGACATTATCTGAATCCTCCCACTTAATGATCATCAAGCACTGCTTTGGGACTATTTGTCCAGATGGCCCAAGCTTGCCCTCTCTTTGACCATGTTCAGACCTTCTATGTCAAATGTTATCTCTGGGACAAGGACTGCCTTCTCCCTTAGGACTAGATCAGCACATGGAGAACAGGACCCTCCAGTCTTCCAGTTTACTGCCTTCATTTGGCAGATGGAAAAACTGAGGCCCAGAGAGGGAATAGGATTTGTTCAAGGTCATTTGTTCAGGGACTAGAGTCCAGGCCTCTTGGTGCTCAGGCATGATCCTTGATACTGCAGCTTCTTTGGACTGTACTGTCACTGTGTAACCTTAAGGGGTAACCTTTTTGGGAGGGGAGTGGTCCCTGAAAAAGAACTGGCCAACTCTTTGCTTTTGTCACACCTTTGACCTTGGGCATATCAAGTTGCTTAGCTGCTTTGAGCTTCTTTAGGAGATAATCTGCCTAACCTGCCCAAAAGCTGGGCAATGATGAGCAACCATTTAAGCTAGAAAAAGCACCGTGAACTCCAGTCCTTGCCTAGTAACCCTTATTTATTCAGTCATCCATTTCATAAAGATTGATTGATTGATTGGGATTTAAAACAATAAAACAAAAACAACGACAACAACAAAAACAAGCATGACATTGGCCTTGCCCTCAAGGAACTTAGGAGCCATCTGGGTAAACAGGACATGCTCATGCCCAGCTACAAAAGAAGGCAGGGTGTGTGATGTATGCTGGGGGTGAGAGAACCAGGGAACTTAGTCTTCTTAGTAGAGGTGGCATGGCAGAGATAAGAGGGAGGCTGCTGCAGCTGGTGGAGGTGGCTTGAGCAAGGCTTGCTCATGTGTGGTAAGTAGAGGAAGTTGGCCGAAGCAACTTTTGGGAAGAGTTGTGGGAGATGGGGCTGCAGAGCTGAGTTGGAGCTAGATGGAGAGGGGCCTTGAATTCCAGGTTAAGGAGCCAAGATTTAATTTAGTAGGCATTGGAAAGTCATGAAGGTGTTCGAACCAGGGACTCAGAAACCCAACCAGGAATTGTAGTCTAGGAAGAAAGTTCACTAGCACTGTTAGGGATAGATTTGAGGTAGGGGGACCAGCTGGGGAAGTCTTGTAATTAAATGGACAAGATGTAGGACTAGGGTTCCCAAACTTTGAGCCTAAGATTCCTCTGGAGTGCTTGCTAAGTGCAGATTTCTAGCCCAGCCCTGCAGATTGATGGAGAGGTCTTGCCTGAAACGCCAGGAATGTGTATTTTGATAGGCTTCCCAGATGATTCCGAGGCAGATAACCCAGGAGCCACTTTTTGATAGAGGAACCACATTTTGAGGAACATTGCCTTAGGGTAGCTTCAGGAGGGATGGAGAATGGGGGAATGTGTCAGAGACTTGTGGGAATAGACTTGGTAGCCTTGGCATTGGTTGGACATGGAGGTGTCCAGGGTGCTGGGAGAGTGAAGGGCTGATTGATGACTGACTGAGGGGCATCAAGAGGAGATTCTGATGGGTGGCTGATGGAAGGCAAAGGTGATAAGCGAGTGAGCTCCAACACTTAAGACAGTCCCTGTGGGGAGGAAGCACTTCTGCCTGCCCAGATGCTCAGAGCTGCATGGAGACTTGCCAGGGAGCCGTCCCTTCATCAGGAGGAAAGCTACGGCATTCCTGGGGAGCCCCTCAGCCCCTACATCCCCCGCATCCCCCAACCCCCTCACTGTCTCTGAAGGGTGGAGGAGCAAGCCTCCTTGTTCTTATTTTTTGATGGTGTCAGTCCAAGAAAAAAAAAGAATCTTAAAAGAAGAGGTGGCTTCTTGAGGAGACCCAAGATTGAAGATACCTTAGGCTGATTTGTCAACACAAACTCCAGTGAGGGTGAGGGGAGGCCTCCCCCATGTCACCCTTCCCAGCAGACCCCCTGGACTCAGAGGCCTTTGCAGGGCCTCTGGGGACACCAAGGCCTTCAGGGAGCATGCACAGCCCTCACAGTTGGGAGACTCGGCTCAATTTTGGATCTTCAGACAAGTCCAGAACTGCTTTCTCCTTAGATGAGGAAGTAGAGGATCCAGCTGTGCAAGAGATACCTGGAGGCTGGAAGGAAGCCTCCTTCCTTGAGCCTCAGTTTCCCCATGGGGTTGGACCAGATGACCTAAGATCCTCTTTAGCTTTGACCTTCTCAAAGCCTGGGAGGGAGCCTGCCCACCCCTCCTTTTGCAGAGGAAGTTGCTGAGTACTCTTCCCCGTGTCTGGCCTCTGGAGTGGGTGAGGCACTGTCTGGCCGTGGGAAGTGAGAGAGGGCACATCTCATTCTCATCTTCCTTTACGTGCTCTTGCCCCCCTGGACAAAGAAACGCAAACAGGAAATGCATGAATGGAGATCAAACCCCAGCCTCCTCCCTTCTCCTCATTGGTGGTTCTGAGTTTTTAAGGACTGTGTTATTTGGCTTTTCTAATGTACACAGACCTGTGAGCATCGTGGGGACCAAAGTCCAGAGCATGCAAGCACGGTGTGCCCTCGCCACATTTCCACATGGCCTCTCATAACTTCATTGATTGACCAGTTCATTCATCCCTCAACACATGTTTCAGCAGAAATGGCTGCTGTGTGCATGGGATAGGAGTGGGGCAGAAGGAAAGGTGGGCTCTGTGTGTGCTCCTGCCCTCGAGTTGCCCAGGCGTGATCTGGCAGGGGTCAGGGACAAGGTCATAATTCAAGGCGGAAGGGATGAGTTGTTGGGGAGTGGTAGAGCAAGTGTCACTTTGAAAGGACTTAACATTCCTTGGCATTGATTGGAGAGTGAGCCCAAGACACACAGTTTGCTTCCTTATGTGGTCTGCCTGTGAGATTGTCTCTTTCACCTGTGACATTGTCAGCTGTTAGCATGTGAGGGAGACACACTCGGACTTGCCTCTGCCTCCTCAAGAGAACTCCATGGCTCCAGCCCCTCCCAGGGCACTATGATTCCTTCACGGGAGGAGTGTTGGGGGAGAGTCTCATCGGAGACAGCTACACCTTCTCCCAGGGATCCTGGCAGCCTAAGGTCAGGTCTGTTTGACATCTCTCCCCACAGCCCCTGTTGCCCTTGTCTCTCTTAGTCTGGACACCCATTCTCGCCTCGCCTGTGCTTTCCCTGTTCCTCTTTTTTTTTTTTTGTCTTTTTTCCGTGTCCGGCAACGGATCGCAACCCTCAGTGTCGCCCCCGTACTGGACCGGGACCAGCAACGGGATTGCAACCCTCGGTGTTGCCCCCGCGCCTCGCTCAGCCAGTGAGTGGGAACCGGTCTGTATGTGGGATCCGAACCCTCGGCGGGAGCGCCTCTGCGCTTCCGAAGCGGCGCACTAGCGCAGTGCGCCACCGGGCCGGCCCCCCGTTCCTCTTTCTAACCTGCTTATCCCTTTCACAAAGCAGCAGGGAAGCCATTTGGTCAGTGACTCTTATGCTCTGCCGAATGCTTTTATGTCCACGTTTTAACCAGCTTCTCGGTGCAACCATAGGATTCAAAAGGACAGGAAGCCTTAGTGCCATTTTACAGATGACAAAGGTCAGGGTCTAAAAGGTTGGCCATTTGTTCGAGGTCCCTCTGCAGTAAGAGGGAATGAGGAGGCGAGAGCCAGGACCCTCAAGGCCATGGACTTGCCTGTCCACCGTCATCCCTCCCTTCACTTGCCGCCTTTTTGCCCCTGTCCAGCCTTTCCAAAGATGTCCCTAAGGTGGATGTGTTGGAATGGGAGCTGGCCTGGCTGAAGGAGCACCTGACCCAGCTGGATTCCCCTGTGGTGTTTTGTCACAACGACCTGCTCTGCAAGAATATCATCTATGACAGCACCAAAGGTATGGCCTCTCTGGCCCTGGCCAGGCAGAAGCAGGGTTTGGGACAGTTGGTCAGCTGGCTTTTGGGGCCTTTTCCTCAGGCTGGCACTTGGACAAGCAAAGGGAGACCTGGGTTTAGGTCTTAAGTTAATTTGTAGGAGAGAAGGGGAAAACAAAATACGAAATTCCCACTTAAAAAAATTTATGCCAAGAAAGAACTCAGAGTTATGGTTTGTGGAGGTCCTCAACCTTAGGGCACCCAAGCCATTCCTCCTGACAACTCTTTGGGCTTCTGAGGACATTGTAGCTGCCCCAAGCCTTCCGAGAGAGAGAACCTCCAGTGTTCTTGAGGAGAGTACTTTTATTACTGACCGTTAGCCATGCTGAGGACCTAGATGTGTGAGAAGGACAGTCGGAGCTGGAAGAGGGGCAGATGGACAAATGGACAGATGCAAGGAAGTAGCCTAGAAGATTGCTGCAAGGTTGGGTCAGGCCGGGTTGCTGCAGAGGCCAGCAGCACTCAGTGGGTGCATTCCGGAGATCTGCAGGAGCTTGACCAGGCCTTATTTCCACATCTCCTGGGACCAGCCCTCATGGTCTCTTTTCTGCCTCATAGGTCACGTACGGTTCATTGACTATGAATATGCCGGCTACAACTACCAAGCTTTTGACATTGGCAACCATTTCAATGAGTTTGCAGGTGAGAGGGCCATTCCTATTTGTCCTGTGTCCAAGGTACCCTCCTTATGATGGGGGCCAGGTCTGAGGGGAGGGCCAGAGGTGGTTCTGTACTTGGAGGGTGAAGGCCAGCTAGCCCCTGTCCTTTGAAATATCACAGCTCCAGGGGGGAAGGCACAGACTGCTTTTAGAGAACTCCAAGTCTCGGGGTTTGCGGGGGCAGGACCCACATCCACAGAGCAGACCTCTGCTAGCCTACATAGCAGTTCACTACAAATTAATAAAATGCACCCTCTGTAGGATCCCCGAGGATCCTTGGCTTGGCCTGTGAATTAGAAGAAGACCCCTTCCTCTGGGCAGACAACCCATACCAGTTTGACCAGCACCACACAGGATGACTTCAGCCTCCAGTTGCTCTCTTATCCAAACTCCTTTAAGCCCAGTGTAACCTGCATACCTGTACATGAGGGCCCTGCATGTAGATAAGGAGCAGAAAAGCTGTAGTAGCTGTTTACCTGGTGGCCTGATGAGAATAATCCAGGTGGAACTAGTTAAAAGTGTGTACTATGCAACTTGACTCCCTAAGTTCAAATCCTGGCTTTGCTGCTTACTAGCTGTGTGACCCTTAGGCAGGTTACTTACGCTCTCTGTGCCCCTGCAAAATGGAGATGATAAGGGTACCTACTTCACAGTCCTGATATGAAATACACACACAGATGTATGGCACATACTAAGCATCTTGTTGGTGTTTGTTGCTGCCATTAGGCGGGGAAGCTTTTCTGCAGAAGCTAGGGAGACTGGAACAGGAGTGGAAGGGGTTGGATGAGGGGAGTGATTCCTATGGGTGGGCAATTATTCTATCCAGGCACGGTATGTACAGTAGAACCATTTGTGTGAAGGAGGCAGGGCAGGTTTTTCCACTTGAGGGTTTAATTGTTACAATTAGATGGAACTGAGGAAGCAAGTCATGGATGGAGCTGGACACTGGGGCTGGAGGGACATGCACAGACCAGCAGTGTGAGGGGGCTCAGCATCATGTGGCCAGCCCCTGTGACTTAGGATAGGTGAGGCACACCCAGGCCACCTGCAGAGCCACCCCCGGCCCAGCTTCAGCCACTCCCTAGCCCAATCCAGGCCAATCTTGCTCCTCTTGGCACCCCAGGTGACCAGGTCTATCAAGCACTGATTGTACCTGAGGGTACAACTCCCCAGGGCAGCCACCAGCTGCACCTAAGAACCACATGGGATGATGGGGCCTCAGCTGAGCAGAGCAGCTGAGCTGTGGGGTGGGGCCAGAACAGGCTGGCACCGGCAGGGCACTGTGCCTGAGAATGCTTGGCTGCTAGGGCAGCTGGCCTTTCCAGAAGGGATAATTCTTAAGCATTTTAAGTCCTTCTCACCCACCACACAGAGCAAAGTCCAACTGGAATTTCTCCAAAGGGGCAGATCGCATCCTGCTCCTAAGTTGAGAATGGTGGAGGAAGAACCTGGCATGGGGGAAAAAAGAGGGCAGGAGAGATTAGGAGCTGAGGAGAGGGACTTCCTGGGTTCTCAGGAGTGGGGAAGACACAGTATTGGGTGTTGGGAGATGGGGGTTCCAACTCTGATCCTGCCTGTAACTGGCCGTGTGACCTACAAATTTCTTCTGTCTGGGCTTTAGTTTCTATATCTCACAAGGAGATTCTTTTCCAGCCATACTCTTGGGGCCTTGGGAGGCTGAGTGTGTTTCTCCAGGGATATAAGGAAGCTTGGGAAAGACAGAAAGAAAAGAAGAGGGAGGAAGAGTCACTGGAGAAGGTGGCCCAGTCCTGGTCCCGTCTTAAATAAGCCATTTCTTTCTGTACCTGCTCTGAAGCCATGGTCTCTATCACCGTGCCCAGGATGTGGCTGGCAGTACTGGGCTGGCAGCTTGGGGACTCCTAGAAAGGTGGGGCTGGAAGAAATCAGAGCCATCTGATGCATGGGTGCCAAGCTTGGCTGCCTATCAGAATCATCTGGAGAACTGGACGGGAGTGGGAGTGCTCTCTGGGTGACTTTTTTGATTAGCCAGCTTAACACCAGTCCAAGAAACAATGTTTGACAGTCATCCATTAAGCCCAGCTCCCTCGTTTGATAATGAAGAAACGTAGGTCCGGGAGAGGAAAGGGCTTGTCCAGGGTTAACTGGAGGTTAGATGAGACTAGCAGTGCTGATTTGGGGCTTTAACTGAGTGCCTCCTGTGTGCCATCGCTTTGTACAGGGCAAAGGAGATACAGTAGTGCTGTCTTGGGCTTCCCCATGGAAGCAGTGCCCCCAGCTGGGATGGGTGTAGACCCCCCTCACTAGCTACGTTTGGTGGTCTTCTTGCACTTCCAAGACCACCCCGCAGGTCAAAGGAGATGGGAGCTTCAAGGGGAGAGGGAATACCTCCTGAGCTCGAGGTGGGCCCATCTCCCAGTGCCTTCTGTCTGGCCTGCCCCCATCAGGTGTGAATGAGGTTGATTACCGCTGGTACCCGGCGAGGGAGACCCAGCTGCAGTGGCTGCACTACTACCTGCAGGCACAGAAGGGGATGGCCGTGACCCCCAGGGAGGTGGAGAGGCTCTACGTGCAAGTCAACAAGTTTGCCCTGGTGAGTGCTTGGAGTGGGAGGGGACAAGGGAAAGGAGGAGCGAGGAGGAGGGACTCCCGACCCACCGCCAGCCTCCTACGCAGAACCCAGGGTCAGGTGTGACATCCTGGGAACACCCATCATATGCTCCTGAACCCCACCCTAGAGGTGAGGTCTGGGAAAGCCAATCTTGGGCATCCCCTTAATACTATGATGTCCTGTCCCCTACTCCCTGTGACCTATCAAGTCTAGGTTTTCTCTTTTCTAGAGAAATACTTCCAAGAAACATCCAGCTTCCTATTTTAGCAACTCTCTTATTTGATGAGTACTTCCTCCTGCTGTCTGACCTCAGCCCTTCGTACTGCAGTTACACTCGTCCTTTTTCTTTTCTTTCCTTTTTTTAAGCCTTTGGAGGAGCTAGTGTCAGGCTCTGTGACCACCTCCACTGACTCAGAGCTCTGTGCAAGCCTTTCCCACAGGCTCTTCCCACTGTCACTTGTGACTGTGCTATCCGTTCTCAGTTTTGAGTGCCACTTACCAAAGGTACATGGTTCATGCCAGGTTTCCACTGGCGTGTTCCCAGGGGATTGCTAACTAGTCTTACTGATGTCAGCCATGCATAAGCCAGAAGACAAGTCGACTGCCCTGAATTTCACTATACATAATAGAGCTAAATAAAATCTTTACTTTTCTGTGATTTCGGATTGTCTATTCTATTTTTCTCATTGGCACAAAACTGCCTCTGTGTTAGGCTCTTGCTTTTTGGTGTTCCACCTGATGAACAAGCCTTCCTCTTGCCCCTTTTAAGTCATGAGAAGGGAAGAAAGTGCAAGGAGCTACTTTGTAGCCAATCCCTCAGTGAGCAGGACTTTGGGATGGGGTGGGAGAGCCCTGAGGGTCGCTTTTTGGTGTTCCACCTGATGAACAAGCCTTCCTCTTGCCCCTTTTAAGTCATGAGAAGGGAAGAAAGTGCAAGGAGGTACTTTGTAGCCAATCCCTCAGTGAGCAGGACTTTGGGATGGGGTGGGAGAGCCCTGAGGGTGGAGGACCTTTGCTTGAGAAAGCGACATCAGTAGTGTTTGTTCGGGGGCAGCTGGAGCCACACCTCTCATGCTCCTTGAGCTTTGGGTGACCTGGGCTTTGTGGGCACCTCTGGCTACAGCGAAGACACAGTTTAGTGCACAGTAAATGCCCACTGGGGCTTCTTGTGCCCAGGTCTAGACTCATTTTCCAACCAACAGGCCTCCCGGTAGAAGAGAAGGGAGCGGGTGGAGGTCTGTTTCGAGGGCCTTCCAGCAGACCAGACCCCTGGCGACCACGTGGCCGGGGCACTGCTGCCCTCACTCTTCTCCTCTATCTCCCTACACCCCGCTGGGGAGGACCAGCCTGCTACTGGCCACCAGGCCTAAACTCTAGCTTAGGGATTCACCTCGGCCTGGATGCCATGGCCTTGACGACTCCGGGAGGTTTGCCTGGGTAGGGAAGAGGCTCTACCCTGGCTTCAAAGTATTCACACCCTTTAGAGAAATGCAAATCAAAAGTATACCGACATGTCACCTAGTACTACTTAGGATGGCTGCTATCAAAAAAACAGGTGTGTGTGTGTGTTTTAATTTTCTTTATGGAAAAATGGACAAAAAAATAGAGAAGTATTTAACTGCAATAAAATGGCCCCATGTGGCAAAAACAAAACAAAACAAACAAACAAAGAAAAACAGAAAATAAGTGTTGGCAAGGATGGGGAGAAATTGGAACTCTTGGGCACTGCTGTTAGGAATGTAAAATGGTGCAGCCACTATGGAAAACAGGATGGTGATTCCTCAGAAAATTAAAAATAGAATCACCATATGATCCAGCAATCCCACTTCTGGGTGTATATCCAAGAGAAATGAAAGCAGGGTCTCAAAGAAATATTTGCACACCCATTTCATAGCAACATTATTCACAGTAGCCAAGAGATGGAAGCAACCCAAACATCCATTGACAGATGAATGGATAAATCAAACGTGGCACATACAACCATAGAATATTACTCAGCCTTAAAAAGGAAGGAAATCCTGCCACCTGCCACACCATGGATGAACCTTGAGAACATTACGCTAAGTGAAACAGCCAGTCACAAAAAGACAGATATGGATAAATCAAACGTGGCACATACAACCATAGAATATTACTAGCCTTAAAAAGGAAGGAAATCCTGCCACCTGCCACACCATGGATGAACCTTGAGAACATTACGCTAAGTGAAACAGCCAGTCACAAAAAGACAGATACCTCATGACTCCTCATGTAAGAGGTAACGAAAGTCGTCAAATTTATAGAAACAAAGTAGATCGGTGGTTGCTAGGGGCTGGGGAGAGGGGACATGGGGAGTGGTGTTTGACAGGGGCAGAGTTTCAGTTTTGCAAGGTGAAAACGTTGTGGAGATTCACTGGACAGTGTGAATATACTTAACACTACGGAACTGGAAAAACAAACAAAACACAAACAAAAATGTTTGCAGAAGGGGTTGCTCCAGTCTGATCTAAGATGAAAAGATTATAGTTGAAGGAAAAAAATAAAAATAAGAAAGTCAGCTGGGCTGGGGTTGACCTGCCCGGTGGACTTGGCACCGACGAGCAGCTTTCCTCAAGCTGCGAGCCCCCCGCAGGGCCCACCTAGACCCCTTTTCATTCGCAGCTTCCTTCCCTGTCTTCCGGCAGGTACGCCGTGATCCGATTCAACCAGTACTTCAAGGTGAAGCCTCAAGTGTCGGCCTTGGAGATGCCAAAGTGACCGGCCTTGCCATCCGCCCACTCAACTGCTTGGCCGGGCCTGTTCTCCAGGGCTCAGTTCTGCTCTGAGGTCCACCCTCTTGGACAAGGTGGGAGAGGGGACAGGTGGGTGTCCAAGGAGAAGGTTCTGTCCCTGCCACCAGCACCCAATGGATGCCACTGAAGACCTCATTCTCCTGTGTGGAGGGGCTGATAGGACCCAACTCTGGGGGTCCCCTTCACCATATCAGGCTTGGAAGGAAGTGCCTGCAGACAGCCAGGGCCTGGACCATAACCACCCCTGGGAAGCACACCGTTCCCAGCCCCAGGCCCTGCTGGAATTTGGGCTGCCTTAGATGTGTCTTTGACCCTTCCTGGACTGGGGAAGGCGGGGGGGCTCCTTTCTACCTCCAGTGCCCTGAGCCTCCAGCCCCTCTCCGTCTCCCCCTGCATGCCCCACGTGGGAGGTGCTGCACCCCAAACCAGCATCATGCCAACTCTGACAGATGGATGTACATATCTTGATGGGAGAGAGGGGGTCCAGAATTGGGCAGGACAGTTCCCCTAGCAGCTGCCTCATCTGAGACCCCTCACTTTCACTTTTCAAACCAGATACAATCAAATAACCTCTTCCCGAGCCTCAGCCTGAGAGAGCGCACCCCCTCCAGTGCCCTCGCTGCCCCTGAGTTTCTGTTCTGTCCCTCTGCAACCTGCTGGGGGGAAGGAGAGGGAGTGGGGAGGCCCCGGGCCCCCAAAGCCTGGCTCTGCTTCATGCTGTGGCTTGACTGGAAGGGGCATGGCTGGGGCTGTGGTGGCCAGAGCCAGAGCCGGCAGCCTCCTGCCTTGTTCCCTCCCTCCCTAGAACCTGTCCTTCCATCTCCACCTTCTGTCTTGGAGTTGACCCAAGATCTTCCCACCTGGGAATGACTAGTGGGAGTCAAGGGGCAGGGGGCCAGGGACCTGCAGAGCCCGGAGTGCGCGAGCTTGAGCAGGATCGAATTGCAAAGGTGCTGATTGTGCTCTGACACTCAACAACCTCCACCTCCTTTCTGCCCTCACAGATCCTTGGGGGGGGGCCCCCCCTGGCTCTGGCCCATAAAGTGATTCATTTGTAAATTATCGTGGTTTTCTGCATTAAAATGCTCGTTTCCGGACTGCTGTGTATCTGAGTGGCAATGGTGAGGGTATGACTAGTGCTCCCACGGTGAGGCTGAGATGTGCTCCACCCCCCCTTTCTGCTGTCCCCTTTGATCTATGCTGAAGTCAAGGTGGTAGCCTGCACACTAGCCCCACACCCCTGGCTCTGAAGGCTCCAGGGCACCTTGTAGACCTGGGCAGGGCTGGTGTCTTACGGAGTCTCTGCCTTTGACCATCTTGCTGGAATCAGTTGACACTGGTGGAATGCTGCTTAGAGGGAACTGGGCTGTGGATTGCAAGCACTTTGGCCACTGAGGGGCTGAACCAGTGAATCCCTGAATAGAAGTGCTCAGGACTTCTTCCTCGGTCATCTCCAGCTCCCAGCTACTGGGGGTGGGTCAGGGGGCTGCTCTGTGTGCCACCAGGCAAGGACGATTTCTGGAACCATGCTCACTTTCTCAGAAAGCCAGAGGGAGGAAAGAGCAGACACTCAAAGGTGAGGGGGGCGCCCCTCTCAGCAGCCCTGTTGCTACAGCTATACTTCTAGCAGCTGCCCCCAGAACCCCTCTGAATGTGCCCATGTCCTTTGGGGCAGCAGTGGCAACAGCAGCAGCCGCCTGCCAACCCCTCTCAGCAGCCCTGTTGCTACAGCTATACTTCTAGCAGCTGCCCCCAGGACCCCTCTGAATGTGCCCATGTCCTTTGGGGCAGCAGTGGCAACAGCAGCAGCCGCCTGCCAGGTGGACTCTAGTTGTTTGGCCTTTGCTTGCAAAAGTATTGGGGTGCCATGGCAACCACTGGAGCTGGCACCAGCAGCCAGGGCCTTCAAGGTCATGGTGATCCGGTGTAGCTGGGTCCTCTGTCAGTAGTGGCCTAGGAGGGGTGCTAATGCAGGATGTGGGGAAAGAGTTGCCCAGGCATAGGGATGGTGCCAGGGCTGGGCAGGTAGGACCCTGAGGGTCATCCACAGGGTCAGGTAGTCACAGACACGACCTGCTGTGGACTAAACAGCAGGCCCACACTCCTTGTTCCTGAGAGGAACAGAGCCACCTCTGAAGCCAAAAGCAGAGTTAACCACTCTGCCAGAGCCAGCTTTGTTTCCAGCCTCCTGGAGCTCAGATGTCACAATGTTGTGGTGACCAGGAATGGCTGGGATAGGGCCCCAGGGGACTGTCATGTGCCCTAAGGCCTTGACTAATCTGCAAGGCGAAGTTACAGGCAGAAACCATCTCAGGCCCCATCTCGCCGCCTTCTCAGAGAAAGCATTCTTAGTCCCCTAGTCCTCCAGGGAGTGGGCGGGTGGGTATGCGGGGACGGGGGAGCAGAGGGTTAGGCACACCCCTCCCTCGCAAAGCATGAAAGTCCAACCTTCTGTCCTTTCTCTGCACCCCCAGACTAACTGTACCTTTGCCCTCCTGGCTCAGCACCAGGCCCTGGAGACTCCCCAGTTTGATCTGGGCTCCACCCACTCAGGCCCTTTCCTAGACCTTCCGCAGGAGCTCCAGGCAAAGGACTCCTGGGCAGAGGTTCACCTTCCTGATGGGCTCTGACCCTCAGCCTCTGCAGAAGAGGCCCGGAGGGGGCAGAGAACAAGCTTGTGGCCCAGTCTCCCAGGTAATGACCAGGACGCTCTGTTCCTGGCCTCTCCAACCCACCTGACCCCGTCTGCCTCTCATGGGACAGGGGGTAGGGCCCTGGGGCTCCCGCAATCCTAAAAGGATGCAGGGCCCGCACTCTGTCTCAGCCTCTGGAATGAGACCAGCAGGACAAGGGTCCCTGGAGTCGGGTGTGGGCAGCGCTGGCTGTGGGCCCCGAGGCCACAGAGGGCCTGAGGATAGGGAAGCAGGAGGAACTCAGGACTGGCAGGCAGTGTGAGGGTGAGCCAGGCCGGGGGAGTCCTGAGGAGATTGCCCGGATCTGGTTTGGAAAGGGGGACGTTGTGTGGGAGGAGACGGATGGTGCAGGTTGAAATTAGCGGCTCTCCCTCGTGACCACCAGGGGGCAGGCTCTGTTCCCCACGGCCCTGACATCTTTTCCAGACGTGACTTGGGGAGGGCAAGGGACAGGAGGCCCAAAGGTCTGAGGATGAACTGGGAGAAACCAGCAGGCCAGCAGCAGGATGCTCCCCAGATTACATGGCCGGCCCCTCAATTCTTGGGGAGTTTCTTTTCTTTTTTTTTTTTTTTCCTTTTTGTCTTTTTTCGTGACCGGCAACGGATCGCAAGGGGGGGGGGGGGGGGGGTACCAGACCGGGACTGGCAACGGGATCGCAACCCCCGGTGTTGTGCCCGCACCTCGTTCAGCCAGTGAGCGGCCGGTCTGTATGTGGGATCCGAACCCTCGGCGGGAGCACCACCCCGCTCCCAAGCGCCGCACTGTAGCAGTGCGCCACCGGGCCGGCCCATTGGGGAGTTTCATT
This sequence comes from Galeopterus variegatus, assembly GCF_000696425.1. NCBI lineage: Eukaryota > Metazoa > Chordata > Mammalia > Dermoptera > Cynocephalidae > Galeopterus > Galeopterus variegatus. The sequence continues at coordinate 28,269 of NW_007727609.1, read as the reverse complement.
ACCACACCCTCCCGAGTTTGTGGCCCTGGATCCAACCACACTTACCTTCACTCACTCCCACCCTCTCCAATTTCGAAATTCCCCTGCTAGTATTCAAGAGCCTGTGCTTGAATTCTTCCTGTGTTGAGAAGTTCACTCTACTTTTGAACATCTTTGTTGAAAAATTGTTCTTTATGTTAAGCCGAAATATTAACCCTCAATATTTTCATCTAAGAGTCCGAGTTCCACGTCATGAGCTGGATGGAATCTCTATACTCCTGCCCACCTGGCAGTGTGGGTGAAAGCAATCTTGTCCTTTCTGCCCTATCCTAGTCCTTCCTGGACTAAACAACCCTGGCCCTTGTGACTGTTCCTCTAGGGACATGTCTACCAGGATCCCTCCAGTCCGCCTCCATGCAGGGTGCCTCCTTCTGGGCCCCTCCAGTGTGACAGTGGCCTTTTCTGGTGAGGGGGCTGGGAAAGGCATGATGTATGCACCTGGGACGAGACCAGCATGTGGGGTGCACGGGACCAGCACGCCTCTGTTGTGAACACAAGCCTCTGTTGATCTAGCCCAAGTCTGACTCACAAGAACTGCCATTGAGCTTTGTCGCCCCCATTCCACATTGAGGGGATTGATTTTTTAACCTCGGGAGTTGTCTTTTTATAGATACTCGTTAATATGCATTTTGAAGAGTTTCAGTCTGTCATACAGCTCTTTCAGGCCTATTATTTCTCCTACTTTGATACCTAGGTCTTGGAAATCCTCATTCAAAGCCCAAGGTCATAGATAGCTCCCTGAAGCATATCATTAGAGACCTGCCTCATTAATTAGTATCCTGGGGGGGGGTGCCTCATAAATGGGCTTTGCAGTGTCTACGGGGGCCCTTTTCTGGGATGAGGCTCCACAGCTTTCATTAGATTCTCAGAAGGTTCCTTTTCCGAAAGCGGACAAAAACATGGATAAAGTTTAATCCCCTTGTTTTCCGATGAGGGCTATGAGGCTCAAAAAGGGAGACGTGACAGCACCCCCCCCCCCCCAGGGCAGGTGGATAGTTCTGGGGAGAACCCGAGCTACCTGACTCCTATTACAGTGCCCTTCCACTGCCTTCATTCTCAGGACCGGGGTGAGTGCACCTCACGAGGCAGGGGCAGTGCCTTATTCAGGGCGGGCTGTGGTGGGCATGTCACTCCTGGCCAGGCTTGGCCTGGGCCTCCTTTGCTTGAACTGTTTCCTCCCAGGCCCCACGCCTGACACTCCCTCAGGCTGCCACCAGGGGGCAGTGGTGCCAGGCTGGTGGCCTGTTTAGGAATTCTGGACTCAGGCCAGCCCCCCTCCTCCCCGCACAAGAGCCAGATTCTGAAATGGTCTGTCTTTATTATGCCACCAGAAAACAGGAAAATCCCCCGAGTGTAAACAGGAGAAATGTGCTGGTTAAGTTAGTCATCATTATCTTATTATTAACAAAATAAAGCACTATCTATGTTTACAGTCATAAAAAATGAAACAGCCTGGAGAGAAGTGGCTTTGGGGAGGGGAGGGACAAGATGGGGGGGCAGGCACAGACTCCACATCTGGCCCTGTGGGATTTGGGGTTCCCCTCCCGCTCTGATCCAAGGGCTGTTCCGGGTCTTTGGAGTTAGGTGCCAACGGGAATTTGATTTCCTTAGGGAAATAGCCTGTGAAACCTATCAGGAGCTTAGAGTGGTTCCCTAGTGGAGAGTGGGGGGAGGGGAGGGCAGGCGGGGGAGGGGCAGGACCAGGTGGGAGAGGATGAAGCCAGAGGCTTCTCTTCACCAGCCCCTTCCAGGAATGGGGAGCCCCCCACCCGACCCATGAGGGAAGAATGGAGCCCAGCTACCATGGGGAGCCCCCTCTCCAGGGTCTCTGTCACGGACAGGAAGGGGGGCACCATCAATACTCCTGCCCCCACTCCTGGGACTCCGGTTGGGACCAGGGGCTGCGGCACCAGGACAAAACCCCCTGGCAGCAGAGGCACATTCCCATGCTGCTCAGAGCTAAAAAGGGCTTCGTGGGAGCCAACTGGCAGAGTCAGGGAGGGAGTGAAGGGGTGAGCAGGAGGAGGTCAGGAAGGCTGATGGGCCCAGGGGCAGACCAGGGGCCTATAAAGACCCAGAGAATCAGGAGGCCATCTGGGGGCGGGGACAGACACTAACAAAGGGAGGGAGAAACAAAGGGACTTGCAGAGGGACAAGGACAGAGAGAGAAATGCACACAAGGACACATAGAACCTGAGACACCCAGACTGACAAAGAGGTAGCAATTTGGGGACAGAGAAGCACAGAAGAGTCCCCCGGGGAAGGAAGAGTGACCTTGAGAGACACACCCACAGGAACTCAGCAACAGTGCCTGGCACATAGTGGGCACTCAATAAATATCTTGTGCAATGAATGAACAGATGAAAACGCACACACTTGCGTGCACGCATGCTTGCACGCGCACACACACAGCAGCCAGAGGCACAATGGACTTGGCAGAGATAGACAGTGGGGGACAGTTGTGCAATGAATGAACAGATGAAAACGCACACACTTGCGTGCACGCATGCTTGCGCGCGCACACACACAGCAGCCAGAGGCACAATGGACTTGGCAGAGATAGACAGTGGGGGACAGCCAGACCCTTTTGCACGATGTACAGAGTGATCCTGGTGATAGAAGAACTATCTGGGGGCATGTGAGAGGGGGTGTTGGTCCCACACAATGGCTGGTCCAGCCAGGATAAGAATGGAAACAAAGCACGTGGCCCCACGGGGGACAGGTCTGTAGCTGCCATACCCCCAGGTGGGTAGACCTGCAAGAGAGGAGGGTCATACAGCATCTTCTGGCCAGGCGCCCCAGTAGCAGAGGAGCTCAGCCCCTCACCACATGCAGGCCCTGCCCACCTAGACCAACTGCTCCTCGATGTGCCTGAAGGGGTGGTGGGGAGGGGAAGGTCCCCTCAGGAATGTATCTACAAGTGCACAGCTTTGCCCATCTCCTGGGCACACCCAAGTCCAAGTACCAACAGAGTCCAGGTCAGCTGACTGTGGTCATAGGTTGGGGGCGAGGTTTCCCCAGTGGAGAAGGGGCCGGGCCCCCCCAGCTGGGATCAGTCTGTGAGCACCACCAACTCCCCGTCACTCTTGTCTTCGCCCTCTGAGTCCTCGTCCTCGCTGTACCGGTACATCTCACCATCGGCCACCGAGTGCCGGTCGTCTGTGCCCTCAGCCTCCTCCCTGAGGCTGCAGGTGTTGATGATGACGGGCATGTTGGGGTCCAGGCTCCGGGGGACATAGTGCTCCACCAGGGGCTGCGGCAGGGGCATGCCTGCCGCCCGAGGGTACAGGACATCTGAGGAGCTCATCTGCACCTGGCCAGCCTGCGGACTGAGGGGCGGAGAGGAGGCATGGTTACAGGGGCACCCTCACTTCCACCCTGCTCCCCTCCAAGCCTCCTCAGGGCATGTGCACACCACCCTGCACCCTCCCGATCCGTGTCTTATGCACCTTGGCCCTGCTCTGCTTTCTGATGGCCAAATTCACTGTCAGCTACAGCCCCGCAGACCCAGGACCATGGGTGTGTTCAACGGATAATATTCGTAGGGGACTGTGTGTGAATCCAATTTTTGGAAATTGTATATTTTTAACACGCCGGGGGATTTCCTGTTTAATGGAATCCCCTAGGGCCCTTGCTTTGGTCAAGTCAGGAATCTTTCTGTATGATGAATACTTTGATTTCTAGTACCTCTGAATTTGTACCGAGTTCTTCAGAAACGGGATTTACAGGCATGTTTCTCTAGGTACATGTGGCCGGTGCTCTACAGTCACTCATAGTCACATACTGTATCCTCAGCCACCAAGTGCTCACCACAGTCACGCACAGACATACACAAGCATCCCTGGGGTCACACAGGCAGGCCCAGCTGCACACAGACAAGGCCCATACACACATGCATTTGTATACTCACACACGGCTAGCAGACACACACACAGCACCCCTGGAATCGCGCACGGAGGTAAGCCACACACTGACCGACATGCACACGCAGTCTCTCAGCCGCCTGGGGAGGGTCTGCTCACGGGATCACGTAGCTCTGGCGGGCATCCTGGCGCCGGGTCCTCATCAGGGCCTTGTACTCGCCCACGCGCAGCCGCTTGCCCTCTACGATGCAGGTGCGCTTGGGCCGTGGCTTATACTTGTAGTCAGGATACTTCTCCAGGTGCTGCCGGCTCAGCCTCGCCTGTTCCTCGTAGTAGGGCTGCTTCTCCTGGTTGGTCATGGACTTCCAGCGGGAGCCTGACCCAGCCCCCATGGCAGGCAGTCAGTACTGGGCTCTGCCGACCACCCCAGACCCCTGCAGGCCCTAGCGTCCCCGAGAAGTTTCATTCCCCGGGTGGGTTAACAAGCTAGTACATGTGCAAGCACTTAGCAGGGGCCGGGCCCAATGTGGGTGCTCCTTGGTTGTTGAGCAAAGGAATGCATGAAGTTGGCATGTATGGGGTACCTAATTGCCAGTTTAAGACTCAGCACCCACCCACAGCCCAAACACCCCCAGCAGCTTCTGTCTGATTTGCAAAAACAGAAGAGCTGCCACAGCTCAGACAGGCTCCTTGCTTAGGACAAAATACCTGGTGTCTCAATTGACAAGAGTCCTGCATTGACTGGAGGAGCCTCAGTGTCAGAAACTGCCCCATTTGCCCTGCTCTACATCCCTCCTTGGCATGTAATTTAAAAACCCCAAGAATACCACCAGTCTCTACTGTTTTCTGCCAGAGTCAGCTCTAAGGGTCTCGAACAGATAAGGGAAAGATCAGAGGGGCTAAAGAATGTACACACACACACATGCACACACACACATTCCAGGAAGTCTTGAGGGCAGGTGCTACTGGTAGAGCCCTACAATGCTGCAAGATCCAGCTGTGCCCACATCCCCCTAACTCCTGCACCCCCATCAGATTCCACTGGAGTTCAACATGGCATGGAATATCACCAAGCAAGTCCCGAGCAGACCTAGTTCCCACTGGATAATAGCCTCTGGAACCCGTAGAGCCCCCAGAGAGCCCACTCACTGGCCCTTACCAAGAATCTTGCTGATGCTGGAGTTGTGCATGTCTGGAAAGGCTTGGAGGATCTTCCTCCGCTCATCCTTGGCCCACACCATGAAGGCGTTCATGGGCCTCTTGATGTGGCTGCTGTTCCGGGACTCAGGGAAGTGGCGGGAGCCTGGGGGACATGGGTGGAGTCAGCTGGGCAGCGTGTATGGGGTAAGGAGAGTTCTCCAAGGCCAGCAAAGAGACGTCCCCTACTACACCACTAGGAGGCACTGAGGAGGGTCCCACAGAAGCCAGCCCAGATTGAGCAAGGCCCAGGGTGCAGAGGAAACCAAAGTCCAGCAGCAAGTTAGCAGAGGCCCAAGACAGACCAGGGGCAGACACACAAGGAAACCAGAGCTATACAGGGCCCTTCAGAAGAGAGGGTGGAGGCCCCGCAGTCACAAGACGTGGGAAAGCAGATGCAGAGACAGAGCCACAGACACAGAGTGGGACAGCAGAGGCACATGCACCTGGAGGGGACCCAACACGCAGACCGCATGCAGAGGAGTCGGAGACAGACACGACCTGCCCCGCCCCGGCCTTGCAGGACACACAGGTGGGCCCTCCTGCCCATCAGCCCGGCGCCCTCACCGTCCATGTCGCAGCTCAGCATGGCTTCTTCCAGTGGGAGCACACAGCTCTCTTCCAGCCGCTCCTTGACTGGGGACGAGTCCAGGCTGATGAGGTCCTGGGGTTAACAGGGGTGACCTGTACATCAGTCCCTCTGCATCACCCGCTCCTCTCTTTGGTGGCCTCCTACTGCGTATCTTCCACCCCCAGCCACCATCTCTTCCTGCTCTCAGGTGTAGGGGAGTGGGGGCCCCTACCTTACGGAAGGGGGTGTTGGGAGAGCTTTCCAAGGCCCCGCTGTGGTTGTGCAGCAGCTGTCGAGCATCCTGGATGGCTTTGGTGACAGCGTCCCCTTCACCAAGAAAGCCTACAGGAGACGAGAGAGAAAGAGAAAGAAGGGGAGCTCAGGGTCAGCCCAGTTTGGTCCCAGACGCCGTCAGCCCCCGCCATGCCACTGCTATGAGCTGCCTGCGTCGGCGCTCCCTCCTGCCCCTCCACAGGGCATCCCTTACACTGGCGGTTGTGCAGTGCCAATAGGCTAGAACAAGAACAGCACCCCCTGGAGTTGTGCAACCCAGTGGCCTGAATCCCTGATGCTAGAGTGCCCATACGGATGTGATGGGGGAGAGGAGGAATTGCAGTGCCAATAGGCTAGAACAAGAACAGCACCCCCTGGAGTTGTGCAGCCCAGTGGCCTGAATCCCTGATGCTAGAGTGCCCATACGGATGTGATGGGGGAGAGGAGGAAGGGGACCTCTAAGGGCAGGTCTAACTCCTTGTTTTATAAAAACCAGATCCTAGAGAGGGGAAGGGACATGCCCAAGGTCACATCAAGCCTCCTTGGCTCTCCCCTGAGAAGAGGCTGATGGAAAAGTTGCAGGTGGCAGACAGCTTACCCAGAGGCAGGCTGGGGGGGCTGGACTGCAGGTCCCGCGTGGGGGCCCCGTGGCTGGGGGGGCGGGGTCCACAGCTGCTCATCTTCAGGCTGGGGGAGCTGGAGGTGTTGGGCAGCTCAGGAGCCTTGGGCTTGGCTGTGAGGTTCAGGGGCTGGGAGGGCTCCTGAGGGAGACCCGAAAGGTCAGAGGGCGAGGGACACCAAAGGAGACCCCCACAGAGGGACAGAGAAGACATACAGTGACAGAAAGAAGGACCAGACAGGAAAAGTAGAGACAGAAGGAGCAGGTGAAGAACAAGGGGCTCGCATTCCACACCCGCAGTCCCCGGGAGGGCAGCAGCTGTCATGTGGCCAGTGGGCAGAGGGCAGTACCTGCAGTGGGTGGTGGGTGGCCATGGCCCCAGGCCTCTTCACCACTGGTGCAGGGGGGCTGTGCAGGAGCTGCAGCGGATACTCCACTATGGAAAAGGCGGCAAGGAGAAAAGTCCTGGATGAGCACAGAACAGCAGACACCCTGCTTGACGAGGTCCCAGCACCACAGCGGGGGCAAAGGCTCAGAGCTGGCTCAGCTTGGTTCCAAACACTGGCCTCCCCAGCCCCAAAGCACTGCCAGGGACCTCCTGTCCCCTCGTGCCCCACTGTCCCTGTATGGTGATTGGCATTTTCACCCTGTTCCTGCCCTGCCCAACCTACTCTAAAGTTTCCCAGACCCTGTAGCTCCAACCCAATGGTGCAGTGAGAGGATATACCATCCCTTCATTCAAAGGATACTTACATTTTGCACCTACTGTATGCAGGGTACAAAGGTATCTGTTGTGTGGCATGGCTCATGTGAATTCTCTGACAATAATACAAAGTGTGTGGCACACAGTAGGTGCTCATCATTGTTGCATTTTACAGATAAAGAAACAGATCTTAGAAGTTAAGTGGGTGGCCCACAGAGCTACTGAATGGCAGCACCAGGATTTGAACCCAGGTCCTCCATGGTCCATCCTTTCCCTCCACATAGTACTCTCTCTTCTGCCTATCCTGTCTCACTCACCCTTAACCAGAACTAGGACAAAGGAGCCGACAGTGCAGGTGGAGAGATAAGCCACATGTTCAGATCACTGTGTGCATGGCAGGTGGTGATGGGGGCCGCACAGGTAGCTGACAGGGAACTCTGTCCCAGCCAGGCTTCCTGGGGGAGTGGACAGGTGAGCTCGTGCCTGCAGGACGGGCAGGATTTGGACAGGTGGAGGCGGGTCATGGAGTGTGAGAAGGAGTGGTAAGGGTGGGTTCCAAGGCCTGTGAATGCTGAGCTCGGGAGTCTGGACTCCACGCTGCAGGCAACAGGGCACCGGCTAAGGCTTGTGAGCTGGTGGGGGGCACTGTCAGTAGTCAGCTTTAGGAAAGGGTACCCGGCAGCTGACAGGGCCCCTGGTAGCTTGGATTCTGGAGCAAACAAAGCAGGAGGCTGCCTTGCCAGTCCCAGTATTCTGCAGCTTATTTCCTGCCTCGTTTGTACTGAAAGCACCCCGGGTCCCCTCCTCCAACCAGGCCCCTGCCCTCCTGGCCTCCCCAGCCCTGTTCCGCATTCACCTGGAGTTGCAACGGTTTTGTGCCCTCACTCTGTCCTCCCCCTTCAGCCTTTCCCCCTCTCAACTCCCCCAGCTAGCTGGAAACTTCCCTCAACATAGGGCCTGTCTCTGTCTGTTTGGGCTGCTAGGAAAAAAACCATAAACTGGGTAGCTTATAAACCACAGAAACTCATGTCTCCTAGTTCTGAAGGGGAATTTGCCCCAGAATGAATCGTACCTTGAGTCCCACCCATATCTAATTTAGGTGCTATTTAGATGAGACTCTGGACTCGAAGCTTGTGAGTTCACGCTGGAACAAGTCAGACTTTTGGGGCTACTGGGATGGAATGAATGTATTTTGCATATGTGAAGAACATGGATTTTGGGGGGCCAGAGGAAAAACGATATGTTCTGAATGTTTGTGTCCCCCAACATTCATATGTGGAATCCAACCCCCAAGGTGCTGGTATTAGGAGGTGGGGCCTTTGGGAGGTGATTAGGTCATGAGGGCGGAGCTCTTAAGAATGGGATAGTGCCCTGATAAAGAGGCCTGAGGGAGTCTGTGTACCCTTTCCACCCCTGTAGACACAGCTAGAAGGTGCCGTCTATGAACCAGGAAGAGGGCCCTCACCAGACACCAGACCTGCTAGCACCTTGATCTTGGGCTCCCCAGCCTCAAGAACAGTGAGCAATAAATGTCTGTTGTTTGAAAGCCACCCAGTTCGTGGT